>NC_043971.1:12443015-12744376 GCF_902148855.1 Sphaeramia orbicularis
ACCAAAAATAAGCAGCAAAATTTGTGAAAAATAACAAAATGAGACAGAATTAATAAAACCTGAACAAAATTAGCAAGAAAATGGATAAAAATAAACATAAATAAGTAGCAAAATGAATGAAAAGAAAAGATAGATCATTATAGGATAGATAGATAGATAGATAGATAGATAGATAGATAGATAGATAGATAGATAGATAGATAGATAGATAGATAGATAGATAGATAGATAGATAGATAGATAGATAGATAGATAGATAGATAGATACAAACAAAATAGATTTACATTATAAAAATACAAATATAATAATAATAATAATAATAATAATAATAATAATAATAATAATAATAATAATAAAATTCAATTCAATTATGCTCTATGATGTTAAACTACAATTGTGATCAATATTGGATAAAAATGTTTGAATGATATGTTTTTATAAACACAAATATGTTGTAACATGGGGACAACCGTTTAGCACTTTGTTCAGTAGTCCTAATAAAAGACATTGGAACTAAAACACTACAAATATGCTTATAAAGTTTTATTTTACATACAAATTACAACTGAGTGATAGATACAGCTAATAACAGAGCATATTTGACTAATAATTTGACTGTACATAACCTTTTTATATTCTTGGACTATTGAAAAATTAGTTCTTACAGATTCACAGACTTAAAATATCGCTGATACAAGCAAGAAAAAAATATTATTATTAAAGTTACAAGTGCATTTACATATTTGAGTCCTTTTAAGGTTTCTTTTTATATTGATTATATTTTTACATCTTTTTTATATCTACAAGTGATACTGGAGTTTCGTAAACAGTTCCATAAAATAGAGTTCTTAAGCTAAAAAAATTGAGAAATTATAGGTGAAAGTTTAATTTTTAACACTGATGTTCACTTTTGCTTGATCTGGCCCATAAAACAAACAAAGACGATATCTGTGCAAGTGCAGATAGGGCAATATTCATATGAACAATTTTCTGATTTGACAATATAGTGCAGTGGTTCCAAACCTTTTTTGGCTCGTGACCCCATTTTAACATCACAAATTTCTGGTGACCCCAGACATACAAAACAGAATTTTTTTGGGCTAAAATTAATTTGTTTTGACCATGTAACAGTTTGCTATACTATGTTGCAAATAAATGTTAATTTTAGACAACATTTAGAATATATAATGTAAATTTTCAGTAGTAAGTTTTCATTTTTGAATTTTTTAAAATAAATTATTAGAAATTTGAGGCAACCCCAGACATTCAAAACTGAGACATTTTATTTGCTAAAATTAATCTGTTTTTAATCATGTAATCGTTTGCTATAATATGTTGCAAATAAATGTTAATTTTAGGCAACATTTATGCTATATAATGTAAATTTTTATTAGTAAGTTTTCATTTTTGAATTTTTTAAAATAAATTATTAGAAATTTGAGACGACCCCAGACATTCAAAACTGAGACATTTTGCTAAATTAATTTGTTTTTGATCATGTAATAGTTTGCTATAATATGTTGCAAATAAACGTTAATTTCTGACAACATTTAGACTATATAATTTAAATTTTTATTAGTAAGTTTTAATTTTTGAATTTTTAAAAATAAATTATTAGAAATTTGAGACGACCCCAGACATTCAAAACTGAGACATTTTATTTGCTAAAATTAATTTGTTTTTGACCATGTAATAGTTTGCTATACTATGTTGCAAATAAATGGTAATTTTATACAACATTTAGACTATATAATGTAAATTTTTATTAGTAAGTTTTCATTTTTGAATTTTTTAAAATAAATTATTAGAAATTTGAGGTGACCCCAGACATTCAAAACTGAGACATTTTATTTGCTAAAATTAATTTGTTTTTGATCATGTAATAGTTTGCTATAATATGTTGCAAATAAATGTTAATTTTAGGCAACATTTATGCTATAGAATGTAAATTTTTATTAGTAAGTTTTGATTTTTTAATTTTTTAAAATAAATTATTAGAAATTTGAGGCGACCCCAGACATTCAAAACTGAAACATTTTATTTGCTAAAATTAATTTGTTTTTGATCATGTAATAGTTTGTTATAATATGTTGCAAAGAAATGATAATTTTAGGCAACATTTATGCTATATAATGTAAATTTTTATAAGTAAGTTTTAATTTTTTATCAATTACTAGAAGTTTCAGGCGACCCCATTTGAATTTCCAGGCGACCCCACTTGGGGTCCCGACCCCAAGGTTGAAAATCACTGGTATAGTGACTTTTTATCCCGTTTGTACCACCTTGAGTCTGCGTGTCTTTTCAGATGAACCTGAAGCAGCCAGAGGAACGGGTGCTGAGGCAGAAACAGTCCCACACATAAGGCTAAAAACTGCCAGCCCTGAAAAACGACAAAAACACACAGTGAGATAAAAACAACTGCCACAGGGAAAGTGTTAAACAATAGGTTTTAATGTGTCTAAGTCCAACCCAGACATTCAGCCATGGGGTGGCTACTGCTCAGGAGGTACAGCAGGTTCTACCGGAAAGTTGGCATCATATGTATTAAGGCATCGTGTGGTGAGATGCTGAACATACTCCCATTGGTTATTCTGCTGGTGTATGAGTGTATTGTGTGTGTAAATGGGTGAATAATGGTACAGTATAGAGCACAGGTGTCAAACATGTGGCCCGGGGGCCAAATCCGGCCCGCCAAAGGGTCCAGTCCGGCCCTTGGGATGAATTTGTGAAATGCAAAAATTACACTAAGATATTAACAATCCTTTTAGTTCAGGTTCCACATTCAGACCAATTCAATATCAAGTGGGTTGGATCAGTAAAATACTATCATAATAATCTATAAATACTCACAACTCCAAATTTCTTTTTTGTAAATGTTAATATTTTAATGTATTTACACTAAAACAATGCATAATTTCACAAAAAATGTGAATAACCTGAACAAATATGAACAACCTGAAATGTTTTATGAGAAGTAAGTACAATTTTTAACAATATTCCGCCTGATATTAAATATATTGTGTATTTGTAGACCCCCTGTGATCTGTAAGTTATAATGAACACGTGAAAATGATCAACTGAAGCATAATATTGTTAAAATTACACATATTTTTTCTGTTTGTTCATTTTATTCACATTGTTTGAAAGGATAGTTTGTAGATGTAAACATTTTCATTGTTTAATTTTGCTTATTCTAATACATAGAGAAAATTTTGGAGTTGACATTATATATTATTCTGTTATTATTTTACTGGTTCGGCCCACTTCAGATCAAATTTAGCTGAATGTGGCCCCTGAACTAACATGAGTTTGACACCCCTGGTACAGAGCCAGGTAACCAGAAAAGCACTCTGTAAGTACAGGCAATTCCCATTTTTGTGCAATTTCAAGCTCAATAATGTAATAAATTCCTAAATATGTAATAAAATTTGCTCTTAACTGATCAAATAGGTAATAAATCAATGATGTAATAACTTCAGCAATAATGTAATATAACTAGTAACTAAACAAGTGATTTTTTTCTGTCTATTTAACCTTTTGTTATATAATTTATCACCATTTATTGTAATATTATCCTCTGGTTTTTACATTTTTTCAGTGAAAATCAAATATTTTCTTATATTTAATTCACTGATTATGTAAATCTTCATAAAAGCTCAGAATAAAGTTGAGGGTTATTATATCCGAAACAGATAAAACTGAAGAAAAACTGACTTTTTAAGCAAATCTATCAATAACTGAACATAAACAAAGTGTGTCCATCCACTGTCATTGATCAAACTCTACGGGTTTTACTGGTGAATCTGTGTTGTAGAAGATGACGGTGTTTCCACGGTAACTACGGAGCCTCTGAACATCCAAATGGGTCATATCTGATGACCATGAAAAGACGAAAAACAGTATTATACACCAATTATTTACATAGATAGATAGGATTAGTAGATCAGAAGTTATTAAACAGTTTAGATCAGTAGATGCTTTTGGTTACCAGTGGATATTTGGGTCTTTATCGGAAAAAATGAGTAAAAGTCCAATTACAGCATCTTTTTTTTTTTACTAATATAGTGATACATTTAAAACCATTTTAATGCATAAAGATCAGGTGAAGCAAAGAGACACTTCATTCAATAATAATAATAATAATAATAATAATAATAATAATAATTTCATCTGAGTCACTGTTGATTCAAATGAAACTGAACATGTCATCAATACTTCAAACCAGTTTAGATGTGATTAATCAGCTGATTTTACTGATACTGAATTACATTGTTTTTTCAGCCTAGTGCATAATACTGTGCTGTGACTCATTATGTGGCTTTATTTAGAGTAGATGATGAGACATAAACACTTCCATCAAGTATGAAAAGCAGAGTGCAACCTCATACTTTAACGTCTGCCCCCTGCTGGACATTCAGGTTCAGTACGCCTGAGGGTCACATGACACACAGGATGAGAACTATTGTAAATGTCGTGATAAGAGCCGTCTGAATATTCTAAACGCAAAGCAGTGGAGCTTCAGTGCCTCCTTTAGCAGAGGATACACCGGACCAGTAGAGACAGATGACCCATAATGCATTGCAGCGGCAACATCTGCAGATCCAACTGCTCACAAAAATATAACAACATAACAGACAGGACGCACATTTTCATCTTAAATGTCTACTCTCATGACATATTTTGTACTTTAACCCTAAAAACACCTACAACTATTTTTGTGTTGCCTTCCATGTTCATTTTTCTCTATATTTAACCTTTGCTAAGTGATTTTTCCCTGTGTTTTGCATTTTTCTAATATTAAAATTTACTGAATATGTACATGCTTGTAACAGCTGAGAGTAAATTCAGTGCTTATTCAATCAAAACAGAGAAAAATGAACCAAAAGTTATCTTCCCAACTGAATGTAAAAATAAGTGTCTACACCCATCATCATTTGTCAAACTACATGAGTTTTACCGGTGAATCAATGTTACAGAAGATTATTATATTATCCTCTGTATTTTTTGCAATTTTCACTGTGAATTATGTATTTTCCTATATTTAATTTCCTATATTTAATTTAAATGCTTATGAAGACTCTAAATAAATTCAAACGTTATTACATCAAAGCAGAAAACTGAAGAAAAAGTGACTTTTCCAGCAAAGATACCAGGAACTGAATGTAAAAAAGAGTGTCTCCATCCACTGTAATTGAGCTAATTCCACGGGTTTTACTGGTGAATCAATGTTGTAGAAGATAACAGTGTTTCCACGGTAACTACAGAGCTTCTGAACATCCAAATGGGTCATATCTGATGACTATGAAAAGATAAAAAACTGCATTTTACCTGAATTATTTACATGTATTGATAGAAATAGTGGTTCAGAAGTTATTAAACATTTCAGATCAGTTGATGCTAGTGGTTGCCAGCACCTCTTTAGGTTTTTGAGGGTTAAATGGGACAAAATACAAAGATTGAACTTTTTTTTTTTGTTCTGAAATCATAGCTATAGTCTCTTGTTTCATATGTCTCATAAAAATAACTAATTTAACCCATAAAGACCCAAACAGCCACTGGCCGTTTGGGTCATACATCCTCTGATCTAAACTGTTCAATACCTGTTGATCCACTAATCTGATCAATACATGTCAATAATTGGTGTAAAATACAGTTTGACGTATTTTCACAGTCATCAGATATGACCCATTTGGACGTTTAGAGGCTCCGTAGTTACCGTGGCAACACCATCATCTTCCACAACATTGATTCAGCAGTAAAACCCATGGAGTTGGATCAATGACAGTGGATGGAGACACTTGTTTTTACATTTGGTTACTGGTATCTTTGCTGAAAAAAAAACAAAAAAAACAAAAAAAACTTTTTCTCAAGTTTTCTGCTTTGATGTAATAACCTTTGAATTTACTTTGATTTTTCATAAGCATTGATATCAAATATAGGAAAATAAATACAGGAAAAAGCATGATTCACAGTGAAAAAATTACAAAAATACAGAAGATAATATAACAATAAATGGTGACAAATTAAATCGAGAGAAAGTTTATGTTCAGTTAGTGATGCCTTTGCTGAAAAAAGTCAGCTTTTCTTCTGTTTTCTTTGTTTCTGCCATAAAAACCCTCAAATTTACTCTGAGCTTTTATGAACATCTCCATGATCAGTGAATTAAATATAGGAAAATACATGAGTTGCACCAACGAAACATAAAATACAGAGGATAATATTCTAATAAATGGTGATACACCACTTAAGAAAGGTTAAATATAATGAGAAAATTAATTCAGGAACTGCATAAAAGTAACTCTGGGTCTTTATGGGTTAAAGTAGCTGAAAACTTTAAATGTTATAGTGCTTTTTATCCATGAAACAGCAGCTCTATTTACTTTTATTTGTTGGACTTTTTAAATGTGGCAGTGAGGTTGATGTATGATCCAACTATTTTTGTGGTGCCTTCCAAGTTCATTTTTCTCTATATTTAACCTTTCCTAAGTGATTTTTCCCTGTTTTGAATTTTTCTTATATTAAATTTACTGAATATGTACATGCTTATATCAGCTGAGAGTAAATTCAACGGTTATTCTATCAAAACAGAGAAAAATGAACCAAAAGTTATCTTCTCAACAAGATACATCTTTAACTGAATGTAAAAATAAGTGTCTACAACCATCATCATTTGTCAAACTACATGAGTTTTTTTTTTTTTTTAATACTTTTTCTTCTGTTTTCTTTGTTTCTGATATGATAACCCCCAACTTTAGCCTGAGTATTTTATAAACATCTGCATGATCAGTGAATTAAATATAGGAAAATACGTGATTTGCACCAACGAAACACAAAATACAGAGGATAATATTCTAATAAAGCCCGGAATGCACTTTAAATTGGCACTTTACTGCTGTGCACTTTAGAAATAAAACTTTTTAGTTATTTATAGGTAATTTTTAGGGGAGGGGGGTTATTGTTATTGCTATTTTATATCAGTATTTTATTATTTTGTTATTTTTATCTGTAATTTATACTATTCACTAAATGCTGCTGACAGCTGGGGACCTGAGTACAATGTTTCGTTTCTGTGTATTTTTTTATATGATGAAATGACAAATAAACTTGAATCTGAATCTTGAATCTGAATCTAATAAAAGGTGATACACCACTTAAGAAAGGTGAAACATAATGAGAAAATTAATTCGGGAACTGTATAAAAGTAACTCTGGGTCGTTATGGGTTAAAGTAGCTGAAAAATTTAAATGTTATAGTGCTTTTTATCCACGAAACAGCAGCTCTATTTACTTTTATTTGTTTGACTTTTTAAATATGTCAGGGATGTTACTGTATAAGTGATTTTCATTTCAGTTCATTTTCTGATAATAGTTTTTGAGTATTTTCTGTCTGTGTAAAACATCCTCTATGATCATGTCAACAAAAGAGACACAATATAGATGTATTTTCCACTCAAATACTTAGAACAGACAGGATCTGAATCTATTATACTTAGGTTTGATTTCACTGGTCAACAACAAATTTATTGTTTACGTTTTTTGAGCTGATTTAGGATAATTTTGGTGTGCTGAATCCAAAAATCACATTAATTTTGCTCAATCAGGTCAACTTTCTGAACTATGCTACATATTGGCTTTTTAACATTTTTGCTTACATTTATGGGCATTTTCACATCATATGATACAAAATTCTTTCATATTTCTTGCACTAAACGAGTTCTGAAGATTTTACTTTTGCCAATTTATGATTAATGTTTTTTTTTTAATATTGCAGGTGAATGAAATGGCTTCAACTAGAAGATCTTGCAAAAATAAGCCTGACGTATTCTGCTACATCTGCGCTGAATACACCATTGTACCTAACAGGAATCCTGTTAGAAAAGGATTTTTTTGTCTCTTAAAACCTATTTTGGGTGATAACTATATAAAAAAATCAACTGATAAACTAAAAAAAAAATGTAATCAATTTTGTGAGAAGATCAAATTTTTCAAAATCAAATTAGCAAAAAAAAAAAAACCTGACCTGATTGAGAAAAACAGATGTCATTTTTGGATTTAGCGGTGCAAAATGGTCCTAATTCAGTTGAAAAAACCTAGACAGCTTGCAAAAAACATTTTTTTGTAACCCAGTGTTTCTGATCCACACTGTTCTTTCCATGAACTAAAGCGTCCTTCTGCTGCCCCCCTGTGGTGACGGTGTGTACCTGCAGCGGTCCTGGATGTCCGTGCGGCTGCCTCCTGCGGGTCTGTTTGATCAGCTGACAGTAGAACTCGTTCTGGAGTTCTGGATGGGCCAGACACACCTGCAGCGCACTCTGAGCTAATGACACATGATAGTCGATGGCCGGGGCGTCGATGGCCACGTTAATGAAGAGCTGACAAGTCTGGAACGATGGAGGGGAGGGGGTTACAGATGGAGCCTCATAGTTATTACTAACCTTTATTTAACCCTTTCATGCATAGTGGTCACTACAGTGGACAGTTACTCTACAACTTTACTCTTGTATATTCATGGGTTTTGTTGTTTTAGTTCCATATCAACCAACACAGTGGACACTTATGCGTCATCTCATAAACTGCAATTCATACCATTATTGTAACTTTGCTGTTCTTGATTAGTTCTTGAGTGGAAATCAATTGTTAATATTTATTTTTTGCACATTATCTCCATGAAGTGAGTAATAACTAGTATTAGAATATGTTAAAATATGAGAAAACATCAGATTAGCTGCATTAAACATGGTTTCATTTCACTGTTTTCATATCACTTGATGATATTGGGTTTTAAATACCTGTTTCTTTGCTTCAAGAATAAAATTCATGGTGTAGCTGAGTGGACATTTTTGTAACTCCATGAAAAACAGGTTGATTTTTTTTTAAAATTCAATCACATTGTTTTTTTGTTTGTTTGTTTGTTTGTTTTTCATGCCCAAAGAGGAATAAAAACACTCAGGAAAAAAATTCTTGATTAAGGTTCTCCTAATTCATGCATGAAAGGGTTAACCAGAAAAAAATGGCATGTTGAGATTAACCCTTTCATGCACAGTGGTCACTACAGTGGACAGCCGATCTCTTGTATGGTGACCATAGCCCCATACAAGCACTGGGTAAATGCATGGAGCAAATATCTGAATGGATGGGCCATAACTTTCTTCAGTTAAACAGAGAAAAAACTGAGGTAGTCATTTTTGGACCCAAGGAGGAGTGTCTTAAAATCAGCATGCAGCTCCAGTCACTTCAGTTAAAAACTTCAGACCAGGCCAGGAATTTGGGTGTTGTCATGGATTCAGACCTGAATTTTAAAAACCACATACAAACAATTAGAAAGTCAGCTTACTATCACCTCAAGAACATTTCTAGGATTAAAGGACTGATGTCGCAGCAGGACCTTGAAAAACTTGTCCATGCCTTCATCTTTAGTCGAGTTGACTACTGTAACAGTATCTTCTCTGGTCTGCCTAAAAAGTCTATTCGACGACTGCAACTGATCCAGAATGCTGCTGCTCGAGTCCTCACTAAGACCAAGAGAGTGGACCACATCAGTCCAGTTCTGAGGTCTCTACACTGGCTCCCTGTCTCTCAGAGAATAGACTTCAAAATTCTCTTACTAGCATATAAAGCACTGAATGGTTTAGGCCCAAAATACATTAGAGACCTTCTAGTCCAGTATGAACCATCCAGACCACTCAGGTCATCTGGTGCAGGTCTGCTCTGTGTTCCCAAAGTCAGAACTAAACATGGAGAATCAGCGTTCAGTTTCTATGCTCCGTATATCTGGAACAAACTACCAGAAAATATCAGGTCTGCTGAGAGTCTGAGTTCTTTTAAGTCCAGGTTAAAGACTCACCTGTTCACTGCTGCCTTTGACTAAAAGGCTTTTGACTTTTTAAATTTTATATTCTCTTTGAAACTCTGCACTGCAACTTTTACTTTAATATGTGTGTGTTTTTATTTTTATTTTATTTTATTTTGATTTTATGTGTTGTTTCCTTACTCACTGTTTTTAATCACCTTTTATATGTTTCTTTTATGTTTTAAATGTGTTTCTTTTTGTTTCTTTTATTTCAATGTCCTGTGTGAAGCACCTTGAATTGCCTTGTTGCTGAAATGTGCTATACAAATAAACTTGCCTTTCCTTGCCTTGCCTTGTATATTCATGGATTTTGTTGTTTTAGTTCTATATCAGTGAACACAGTGGACACTTACACTGCAAAATCTAAATCGTACCAAGTGTGTTTGTCTCATTTCTAGTCCAAATATCTCATCACACTTAAGATCAGACAGAATCACCTAAAGAGTATCTTTTCAGTGAGATATAAGAACTGAGTTATAGACAGTAGATCTGGAAAATCTGATTTCAACAAATCTGAACAAGATAATTTTCACTTGTTCCATTGGCAGATTTTTTTTTGCTTGAATTAAGCAAAAAAAAAAAATTTACTCTTTAGGTGATTTTGTCTTATTTTAAGTGTGATGAGATGTTTTGACTAGAAATGAGAAAAATACACTTGGTAAGATTTAGATTTTTGCAGTGCATGTGCCATCCCATACACTGCAATTCATATTGTAACTGTAACTTTACTGTTCTTGATAAACTTGATCTGCACTAACATGTTTGAGTGTAAATCAATTGCTTGTTATTGTTATTAAACTGCTCTAAAACATACAGAAAAGTTTGGAATTCACATTATTTGTACATTATTATGTTATTATTTTACTAACCCACTTGAGGTCATATTGATCTGTATGTGGCCCCTGAACTAAAATGGATTTAACACCCCTGATTTAAAAAATACTGAGAGTCTTTACTCTTAACTGGTCCCTGCTGTACACTGCTGTAGACTGGTGTATGTTTTGATAACTGCCATATTTACTCCTGCTGCATTTTCTCTTTTTAATCACTGCTGCCTTTTATTCCTGCTCCTTTGCACACATGTACATGCATTTTTAATAACTGTATAGTAGTATTTTATCATCATTTATCTATATAACTTAGCACTTTACATTAGATTCTTGTCCTGAGCCTAAATGCAATGAAATGTTGTTCTGTATACCCTTTGTGCGTATCTGAATGACACATTTGTTTAAGTCTAAGTATAGAATGTTGTTACTTAAAAGCATCTCAAATCAGGACCCAGTTCAATCAGTTAGAAAAACATCTACATCAAATCCTTTTCCCATTCATTTAAAATGAATTTGTAAAGAGACCACCTCCTTCATTTTTAGCTCCTTCTGTGGAAGCAGAAAAATAACATCAAACACAAAAAGGTGGAAATACTGTCAGATAGATCGAGGAAAATTCTGTGGTTCTGCATTTTCTGTTCATTACCGGTGCGATTGTGTCAAGTAACTGTGTCTGAATGTGTTTGTACCTTGAAGAGTTTGACGGCCTCGGTCTGCAGGGCCTGTGAAGGCAGCGTCGTGAGGGGGGACGACAGAGCCTCTTTACTGAAACACAACATGGGGTGTCTCCAGATCTGAGAGTCTGGGAGACAAACACAACAATACAGGAATAAATACAGGATGATACAGGAATAAACACAGGGCAATACAGGAATAAATACAGGATGATACAGGAATAAACACAGGGCAATACAGGAATAAATACAGGAATAAACCCACAACAATACAGGAATAAACACACGACAATACAGGAATAAATACAGGAATAATCACACAACAATACAGGAATAAATACAGGAATAATCACACAACAATACAGGAATAAACCCACAACAATACAGGAATAAACACAGGAATAAATACAGGAATAAACGCACAACAATACGGGAATAAACACAGGAATAAATACAGGAATAAACACACAACAATACAGGAATAAACACAGGAATAAATACAGGAATAAACACACAACAATACAGGAATAAACACAGGAATAAATACAGGAATAAACGCACAACAACACAGGAATAAACACATGCTATGAAAATGAATACAAGACCAGAACACAGCACATGTTGTAAATCTAAATGTCGAAGAATCTCAGTGTTTCAACCCCAATCATACCAACTCCACTGGACTATTAGTTGTGAAAATAACCTGGGACCATGTAGGAAATACTCACTTGGATCTCCATCCAGTTGGAAGAGTTTCCCCACCAGCTGTTCGAACTCGGTGCCGACTTTCCCCACCATGGTCCCCGCTGCCACAGACAGATGGTACAGCCACGAATCCTACAGAGACACCCACAGCCACAGCAGAAACATCAGAGGCAAACACCCACAAACACAACACCAGCATCTTCTTTAATCAATGGCACCACATCATGTCCACGAAATGTTTCACGGCCTGTTTTAATATTTTCAGTCAATCCACGAGATCCACAAATGTAACATACTGCCATCTGCTGGTGTCAAACAGTCAGACGGGAAGGTACTTGTAAGTCTTATGTGCGAAAATAAACTTACATTGATGAAAATTAGACTAATTTACAGAAAAGGCTTAGGGCCACTGGAGAAAAAATTTTTAAAAATTAATGTCCAATCAATTTTTTAACATTATTAATCTGAGAAAAGACAGAATTCTGAGACTGAATTACATCAAACATGACTCAGTGACAGTTTTTTGAGTAAAAAATAACTCATATATAACACATAAATACCAAAACAACTTTCAAGATGTAATAAAAAGAAATCAATATTAAGGAAATTGAATTAAAAACATCTTTTTTAACAGTTTTTTTTGTGTGTCTTTTTAAGATGTGCACGTATTTCATATATATATATATATATATATATATATATATATATATATATATATATGTATATGTAAAGAAAAGGGAATGAGAAACAAATATGCACGCTCATAAAAACAATAGAGTTTAAGATTATGGAAAGGGATTAGGGCCGCTGGAAGGAAAGATATAAAATTAAGGTCCAAGACATATATATATTTTATCATTATTCTGAGACATAAGTCAGAATTCTGACTTTTTTTCCCTTGGCTTTTTTTCCACTTTTTTCTCAGAATAAAAATAAAAAATATATATTGGACCTTAATTTTCTTTTTCCAGCAGCCCTACTCCTCTTCCATACTAATTTTAGTTAATCTTAGCTTTGTAAAACCCACAGTACTTACCAATAGATTCAGTATTTTATTTATTTATTTATTTTTAAGTCTTATTCTTACTTTCACAACTTTGTTTAATTTATATATTTATTTATTTTCATTAAAATGATACTAAACACAAATACATGTTTTTTCAGGTTTAAACAGACTCAAAATGATGTTCAAATGTGATTAAATGGATCAGCAATGGAAATAATGCACATAAAAATTGACTAATATGATAATATGATTTTGTAGGTGAAAACGGCATATTTGCCATTTCATCTAAAAAAAAATTTTCCGGCTTTTTTTGTACTTTTTGTATTTGTTTCAATTTGACTCTATATCACACAAAAAAAAAAAAAAAAAGAAAAAAAAAATCAACATTAACCCTTCTAATCAGAAGTGTTCATATGTCTTACAGTCAGATTCAGTCCAAACACTTTCATTTTTTCAAGGGTTGACCAGAAACCATTTCATGTTATATTATCTATTATCACTTATCTATGATTTTATCTATTCTGAACCACTGAACTCCCATAGAGGCTGTGATTTTGACTCATAAAACTGCATATTTGTCCATTTGAGGCTGAAATAATGTTTTAAAAAAAACATAGACACAACAACACAGGCTGCAGAATAACTCTTTTTGTCTGGGAACTTTTGGTAGGTTTAAGACCCCTTCAGTCTCCTGTGGGAAAAGACTGTATGATGGCAAGAGAAGGGCAGCAGAAATATTCTAAATTTAACACGCACATAAATAGTCATTGTGTTTAAGGCGGGGCTTTATTGGGAGGTAAAACCAGTAAAAAAGCTCAGACTAAACCTTTCAGAACCTCATATGGCTCTGCGATTCTCTGTTTTACAGATGTCCCTGAACTACTCCTGTCTCACATCCACACCTGGACATTCAGACACTGATCACCTCCATCTAAGCCTGCAGCAGTGGGTGGAGTTAAGACTCAGAAACTAAATTTACATTTTAACATTGATAAACCCGAATAACTTATGTAAAAAAGTGACGTGCGAGTGGAGTTTGACCTCTGACCTTTTCGTGGCGGGACTCGATGAGCAGGTAGGTGGGTCCTTGTTCCTGTGGCTGGATGGTGATGGTGAAGGGTGCTACCTGTAAGCCCCGCCCACACATCTTCAGGTCGTCTTCTGAATCCCGGGACCTGTCTACCTCTTCTACCCGGGCCTCCCACAGTTTAATCTGACCCAGAGGGAACTGGAACACACACACACACACAAAATAGAGTCCTGGGTAAATGATATGAGTTCCTGCGGCGGTAAAGAGGCTTCTGCAGTTTTCAAGAACAGATAAAAACCTTGTCTTCTTGGCTTCGGAAAGTAGTACAGTGTTTTTCCAATCAGAGCACACCAAACCCGCTTGGAGTAGCCATGTTTCACCTGCAACACAGAGAGTAAAAATAGGATCAATGGCCATGTATCTCACCGGCATGTTCTATCAAGAATCAATAACAACTTGAATTTATGAGGCTGTCAGGTTCTGCAGCTATGTTAGAGTTCTATGGTGTTGATGCAGGAGATCAATCTCCCAATAGAAGTGGGTGGTACTTTCACCTGAGGAGAACTCAACTAATTCAATGAAAGTCCATATATGACTTCCTATCAGTGCTCAGTAGTAACTATACTATATTTCCACATTATAAGCCATCAAAATATGGCCCATTGTAAGTAAAGGCAAATTATTAGTTTTTCAAAAATTCGTAAAAAAAATCTTTATATATATATATATATATATATATATATAATAAAATATCTTAATTTCTCAAAACTCTGAAGGACTTTATACACATTGTTCCAAGGAAGCAACATATAAAATTTTAAATGAATCTGACAAGGATTTTCAAAGAAGATGATTATTGAAATCTAACCTTGACCTTGAGTTTGACCCTTCAAGAACACTCAAGGTCAAAGGTCATGGGCCCAAATGAAAGTCCATATATGGCTTCCTATTAGTGCTCAATAGTAACTATATTGATATCTCTAACTATTTCCACGGTATAAGCCATTAAAATATGGTCCATTGTAAGTAACGGCAAATTTTCAGTACTTCAAAAATTCGTAAAAAATTTTAAAATCTAAATTTCTTGAAACTGTGAATGGACTTTATACACATTGTCCCAAGGAAACAACATATAAAATTTTAAATGAATGTGACCAGTAGTTTCAGAGAAGAAGATTGTTGAAATCTTACCTTGACCTTGAATTTGACCCTTTACAGCTATACCGTATGATGTGGCATTTTTACATTTTTCTTTTGTCATCTTAAAATGCTCCTGATAAGCATGTGTCAAACTAAAATGTAAAAGAAATCCACCAGGTATTGAAACTCAAAAATGTTTAATTCTCATATATTTCTGATAAAAGTCATCAAATCATTTTAGTCGGTCCGAATAAAATAATTGGCCGAACCTGGCTAAGCCTCCTGTCAATCATCCATTACGGCCGTCCAGCATCCGATCCATTATCGCCGTCTCACATCAGATATGTGTCCCTCTGAATCTGACGCTTCACTGGCGCTGCTTCTCCTGTCACTGACCACAGTCTACTGTCTAGGATGTGCTTGGATAGAACTGACATGCACATGTGGAAGGGATTAAACGAATTTATGAACAGAAACGACAACTGAGGGGCACAAATGGGAGTCTGATGAATGAAGGATGGAGATAAAAGTCCGGAAGTCAGCTGTACTAGACTGAACAGGTCTGCATAAAGCTCAGCTTTTATGACGGTGGGACTCATACAGGTACATGTACATGGTCTCACACATGTAAGATGATGTAGGATGATAATTGTATGGACTATGAAACTTCAAATGTCCACGGAAAATTCGCGGAGGCCGCGCGTTCACAGTGCGCGCGCCCATCCCCTGGGCACTGCAGTGAAGACACTGACCCAGTACTGCACAGACCAGGTCTACTGATGGAACAGGAGCCGCAGGCCTGCGGCAGGTGGATGATGCATCTGATTACCGAGGGAGGGGTCCGCGGACACGCCAAAACGGACCGGACCTCCACCTCTGCTTCCTCCTCTGTTTCCATTGCGCATCAGGAGAGAGGAGGAGAGAGGAGGAGGAGCCTCAGAGTTCAGGCAGAGGGAAGGGGGCGGGGCTTTGGAGGGAGGCGGGTTGTTCATGTTCAAACTTTTGCTAAGTGCTGTGAGAAATGCCACATCGCTAGGTATAGCTTTAAGGTCACTCAATGTCAAATGTCATGGGCCCAAATGAAAGTACATATATGACTTCCTATCAGTGCTCAATAGTAACTATGTTCATTTCTCTATCCATTTCCATGGCATAAGCCTTTAAAATGTGGCAAATTATAAGTAAAGGCAATTTTTTTATATTTCAAAAATTCATAAAAATGTAAAAACCTAAATTTCTCAAAACTGTGAACAAACTTTATAGACATTGTCCCAAGGAAGCAACATATAATTTTTAAATGAATCTAACAAGTAGTTTCATTTAAGAAGATGATTGAAAAATAACCTTGATCTTGAGTTTGACCCTTTAAGGTCTTTCAAGGTCAAAGGTCATGGACCCAAATGAAAGCCCATATATGACTTCCAATCAGTGCTCAAAAGTAACTATGCTGATTTCTGTATCTATTTCCATGTTATAAACCATTAAAATATAGCTGATAATAAGTATAGACAAATATTTTATATTTTAAAAAAATCCTAAAAAATGCAAACAACTGTGAAGAGATTTTATAGACATCGTCCAAAGTTAGCTACATAAAAATCTGAAATGAATCTGACTAGTAGTTTCAGAGAAGACTGATGAAATCTAAACATTGGTGACCTTGAGTTTGACCCTTCAAGGTCACTCAAGGTCAAAGGTCATGGACCCAAATGAAAGTCCATATATTACTTCCTATTAGTGCTCAATAGTAACTATACTGATATCTCCAATCATTTCCATGTTATAAACCAATAAAATATGGCCTATTATAAGTAAAGGTAACATTTTCATATTTTTAAAAAATCATAAAAAATTTTAAAACCTAAATTTCTCAGAACTGTGAACAGACTTCATAGACATTGTCCCAATGAAGCAAAAATAAAAATCTGAAATGAACCTGACAAGTAGCTTCAGGGAAGACTGTTAAAATCTAGACATTGGTGACCTTGAGTTTGACCCTTCAAGGTCACTTAAGGTCAAAGGTCATGGGCCCAAATGAAAGTCCATATATGACTTCCTATCAGTGCTCAATAGTAACTACATTGATTTCTCTATCCATTTCCATGTTATAAATCATTAAAATATAGCTCATTATATGTAAAGGCAAATTTTTAATATTTCAAAAATTCAGCAAAAATGTAAGAACCTAAATTTCCAAAAAACAGTGAACAAACGTTATAGACATTCACCCAAGGAGCTACATAAAAATTTGAAATGAATCTGACCTGTAGTTTCAGAGAAGATTGTTGAAATCTAGACATTGGTGACCTTGAGTTTGGCCCTTCAAAGTCACTCAAGGTCAAAGGTCATGGGCCCAAATGAAAGTCCATATATGACTTCCTATCAGTGCTCAATAGTAACTATGTTGATATCGCTAATCATTTCCATGTTATAAGCCAATAAAATATGGCCTTTTATAAGTAAAGACAAATTTTTAATATTTCAAAAATTCAGCAAAGAACCTAAATTTCCCAAAACAGTGAACAAACTTTATAGACATTCACCAAAGGAGCTACATAAAAATTTGAAATGAATCTGACCAGTAGTTTACGAGAAGATTGTTGAAATCTTGACATCAGTAACCTTCAGTTTGACCCTTCAAGGTCACTCAAGGTCAAAGGTCATGGATCCAAATGAAAGTCCATATATGACTTCCTATCAGTGCTCAATAGTAACTATATTGATTTCTCCATCCATTTCCATGTTATAAACCATTTAAATATAGATCTTTATGAGTAGAGACAAATGTTTTATATTTAAAAAAATCATAAAAAATGCAAAAACCTAAATTTCTCCAAACTGTTACAGATTTTGTAGACACTGTCCCAAGTAAGCAACATAAAAATCTGAAATGAATCTGACAAGTGGTTTCAGAGAAGATTGTTGAAATCTAGACATTGGTAAACTTGAGTTTTACCCTTCAAGGTCACTCAAGGTCAAAGGTCATGGATCCAAATGAAAGTCCATATATGACTTCCTATTAGTGCTCAGTTGTAACTATACTGATATCTCCAATCATTTCCATGTTATAAGCCAATAAAATATGGTCCATTATAAGTAAAGGTAAAATTTTACTATTTAAAAAATTCATCAAAAATTTTAAAATCTAAATTTGTCAGAACTGTGAACAGACTTTATAGACATTGTCCCGACGGAAGCTACATGAAAATCTTGAATAAATCTGACCAGTAGTTGATTTCTCTAACCATTTCCATGTTATAAACCATTAAAATATGGCCCATTATAAGTAAAGGTACATTTTCAATATTTAAAAAATTGGTCAAAAATTCCAAAATGGAGCCCAGATTGTTGGGAAGTCTTTGTACCTTAATAAGCAGCCCCTTCATGCCGGGTCGAATGTCCGGCTGAGTAAAGAGTGGACTGGCGGCTTTGACCCTCAGGACGCTCTGCAGGACCCTGAGCCACTCCTCCAGCAGGTTGGGAGAGTCGGCCTTCAGGTAGTAAACACGCTTCCCCGTCACGATCTACACACAAAACAACACACACACAGAGGTGAGAATACTATATCAAAACATCCGTCTGCGCTGTGTGAGATATAAAAGCAGAGGAAAACCTGGAGGACTTGTTTTCCTTCTCCACGTGCGATGCTGCTCGTGGCGTTGACTTCGATCTGACCCTGAGGTTTCCTGATCACGTCGCTCTGAAACAGAACAAAGAGGTTTTCAATGAGTACAAACTGTTGGCGTCCACCTTTTTCCATATTTTTTTTCACCAGTTTTTTACAAGCTTATAAGAGAAAAACTGTAACATCTACTGTCTCCAACTTTATTTGTTTCAAGGATTCAAGATAGATCGACAGCTACATAAAGAGGCTTGTATAAAGAAACATACTAAAAACAGACAAACAAAAAAAAAAACACGTTAAAACAACATTCAAGTGCAATCATTCTAAAAAGGAGGAGGGGTTCAGTTAAAAACAGCAAAGTGTTCATTTTTGGTTATTCAGGATTGTTATTGCGGAGGGGATGAAGGATTTTTTAATAGATGTTTTTCCGGGCCAGTGGAACCTTAGAGCGTTTGCATGATGGCAGCAGCTGAAAGCAGTGGTGCTTTGTTGTCATTTCAACATTATTATTATTATTATAATTTTTATTTATTTATTTATTTATTTATTTATTTATTTAACTTAATCTATTAAAAAACACATTGAGATTAAGACTCTCTTTGTAAGGGGAGTCCTAGCCAAGACAGGCAGCAGCAAATACAACACACCATTATAATATTACACGGTTAAAACACAAATAACACAAAAACATAAGTAAACAGAATGAATATTCACTAAACAGAATATTAAAATCTAAACAGAAGTCTAATCTAAGTAATTGTAGCATAAAAATAGTTTATAGTGTAGTTAATAGTGTTTAAAGTGTGGCTAAAACAGAACTTACATTACATCAAACATGACTCAACAACAGTTTTTGGGTAAAAAATAATTAATATATTACATATAAATACCAAAACAACTTTCAAGATGTAGTAAAAAAAAATAACATTGTATTAATTGAATTAAAAATATATTTCTAGCAGCTTTTTGTGTGTCTTTTAAGGCTGTGCACATATTTCATGTATTTTCTTGTGTGTAAACAAAAGAAAAATAAATATGTAAACTCATAAAAACAATTAAGCTTAAGGTTACAGAAGAGGATTAGGGCCACTGGAAGAAAAGATATAGAATTAAGGTCCAACACACATCTGTCTATCTATCTATCTATCTATCTATCTATCTATAATGATTATTCTGAAAAAAGTCAAAATTCTATGAAAAAAGTCAAATTTCAGAAAAAAAAAAAAGTCAGAATTCTGAAAAAAAAAAAAAAGTCAGAATTTTTAGATTAAAGTCTGAATTCTGACTTTTTTCCTCAGAATTCAGATTTTTTTCCCCCTGACATTCAGGAGCAGTGTCAGTTTCACTTTGTCATGTAGGAAGAGTGGTGTTTTGCACTCAATTCCTGTATCTGTGCTCTCTTTATTAAATAATCCAATATAACACCATACTAAATCCATCATTATGTCAGCCTGCTGTACTCCTCTTTCTTTATTTCTCAGAATAATAATAAAATATATACAGTATATAGGACCTTAATTAATTTATTTTTTCCCCAGTGGCCCTAATCCTCTTCTGTATAGGGTGGACTAAGACTTTTGCACACTACTTAGAGACATTTCTGAATGAATGTAACTTACAGGTGACTTGTAATATAGCAGCTCTCCATCTTTTAAGACAAACCAGCGTCTCTTCCATGTTTTCTTCCAGGTTTTTACCATTTTCAGCAGATACCCTGACTTCTCCATCGGTTCCTACAACATGAAAAACATACTTTTAAGATGTCTAATAATGAACAGCGAAGAAAAACACACATGATTGACACTCTTAATTTGACCCAGTTATAGTATGTTTGCAGACGTGTCGTGCAGTTCTAAGGCTGTCATAGGACTTCGAGTTCATGGTCAGATTCTCCCCAGGAGACGTAACCATGACATTACCATGGTGATTGTGATTGACAGATGGGCCCTGGATGTGTTCCTTACAAGGTTCTAATAGTTTTGGATTTTTCATTATAGTTTAGTTTTATGTAGTTTTGACTTTTTTTTCTCTAATTCAGTTAGTTTTAATTAGTTTTTAGAGCAGGTTTGCTAGTTTTTATTAGTTTTTGTTATTTTCTAAATGCTTAGTTTTAGTTTAGTTTTATTTTTTTATATCTTTTATCTTCTTCACCATCTAATTCAAATAGATCCCAGACAGGACTCTGCTGCTTTTTCCCAACTTTAGTCTCCATGTTTCCCAGTAGAGTTGGGACGAAAAGACAACTCTTAACGACAAGTGACGAGAAGTGACGGACGGTTAAATATCATATGGTACCGCTAGCTAAAATTGCTTGAGGGAAATAAATTGACATTGACAAAGATGAAAACGAAGGGAATTTTATCCATAATTTTTTATACGTTTTAGTTAGATTTGTAAGCACACAATACAGTTTGTTAGTTATCGTTTTTTCTTTTAATTATAGTTTTTATTTATTTCAGTTAACAAAAATGTTTTTACAATTCTAGTTTTTGTTATTTCGTTAGTTTTTGTTAAGGATAATAACCTTGGTTCCTTAACTCATAAAGACCCACAGCTACTTTTGTGACAGTTCCCAAATGAATTTTAACTCCATATCTAACTTTCCTTAAGGGATTTATCACCCTTTATTAAAATATTATCCTCTGTATTTTACATTTTTCACTGGGAATCATGTATTTTCCTATATTTAATTTAGATGTTCATGAAAACTCAGTAAATCCAAAGGTTATTATGTCAAAACAGAGAAAAGTGAAGAAAAAGTGACTTTTCCAGTAAAATCTATTATTTACTGAACATAAAACAAGTGTGTCCATCCACTGTCATTTATCAAACTCCATGGGTTTTACTGGTGAATCAGTGTCGTAGATGACGGTGTTTCCATGGTAACTATGGAGCATCTGAACGCCCAAATGGGTCATATCTGATGACCATGAAAAGATGACAAACTGCATTTTACACCGATTATTTACATGTATGGATGAGATTAGTGGATCAACAGGCATGAAACAGTTTGTATCAGTAAATGATTTTGGTCACCAGTGGATGTTTGGGTCTTTATGGGTTAAATTTTTGTGACTATTCATTAAATAGTTGCATTCTTTTGGAGCTATATTCTGTGCTCCATATTTTCATTGTATTGTTTTATTTACTGTTTTTATAAAGATATATACTGAGCAGAGCTGCAGGTGCATTGGTCTGGCCTTCAACAACTGCCAAAGTTTCTCATGTGGCCTAATAAGAAAATGGATTGCCCGCTCCTGATGTACATGTTCATAAAAGCTCAGATTAAAGTTGAGGGTTATTATATCAAAAACAGAGAAAACTGAAGAAAAACGGACTTTTTCAGTAAAATATATCATTAACTGAACATAAACCCAGTGTCTCCATCCACTGTCATTGATCCAACTCCATGGGTTTTACTGGTGAATCAGTGCTGTAGAAGATGACACTGTTTCCATGGTAACTATACTGTAAAAAAAAAAAAATCCTGTTGTTTTTATGGAAAAAAACTGGCAGCTGTGGTTTCCAGAGCAATACTGTAAAAAACACACCCAACTGTAAACATATTTACGTAGTAACATGTGGATTTAACATTTTAAACATGTAGATTTAAGTGGTAAATGGACTGTACTTATATATTCATTTTCTACACCTTCATGGTGTCCAAAGCACTTTCCAAATCCACCAGGTCCAACTGGGAGCAATTTAAGGTTCAGTGTCTTCCAAGTAAACTTTGACACATGGACAGTCAGAGCCAGGATTCGAACCAACTCTTTGGTTATTGGACGAGCTGCTCTACCAACTCTAGCAACTCATTAATTTGCACATTTAAAATGTTACATTGTTAAATGTTTACTTTTTTATAACTTTTTTTATGTATATATAAAAAAAGCAAATATGCCGTTATTTCAACGTTATGTTCTTGAAATTTAAACGGCACCACATTGTATTTCAATTTACAGTTTTATTTTCTAAAAACAATACAAATACATCATTTCTACATACAAATCTGGTTTTGTTCACATACTCTTCCTGTAAAAACTACAGTTATATTTGATTCAATCGTTAACACAAAAATCTTTTCAAATAAACAACTTTGCATTGTATTGTCACTTACAGTTTTTTTATGTTGCAATTTTACAACTTTGATTGTGTTGTGATCGTGTTAATTCTACAGTCATTTTTTACACTGTAAAAAGACCCAGAGTTACTTTTATACAGTTCCCGAATGGATTTTCACACTATATTTAACCTTTCTTAATTGGTTTATCACAATTTATTAGAATATTATCCTCTGTATTTTGTGTTTTTTTTTTAAGTAAAATCACATATTTTCCTATATTTAATTTCCTATATTCAATTCAAAGATCATGCACATGTTCATAAAAGCTCAGAGTAAAGTTGAAGGTTTTTATGGCAGAAACAAAGAAAACAGAAGAAAAGCTGACTTTCTTCAGCAAAGGTGTCACTAACTGGACATAAACTTTCTCTCTATTTAATTTGTCACAATTTGTTATATTATCCTCTGTATTGCAATTTTTTCACTGTGAATCATGTTTTTTCCTGTATTTAATTTCCTATATTTGATATAAATGCTTATGAAAACTCAAAGTAAATTTAAAGGGTTATTACATCAAAGCAGAAAACTGGAGAAAAAGTGATTTTTTTTCAGCAAAGATACCAGTAACCGAATGTAAAAACAAATGTCTCTATCCACTGTCATTGATCCAACTCCATGGGTTTTACTGGTGAATCAGTGTTGTAGAAGATGACGGTATTACCACATTAACTACAGAGCCTCTGAACGTCCAAATGGGTCATATCTGATAACCATGAAAAGATGACAAACTGCATTTTACACCAATTATTTACATGTATTGATAGGATTAATGGATCAAACAGTTTTTTTATCAGTAGTTTTTTTTATCACCCGTGGATGTTTGGGTCTTTATGGGTTAAATCCACACTGAATGACTCACACTCTTGCCGTTGTCGCTGGCAGAGGAGCAGGTCTTGGGCAGTTTCTGTTCGGGTTCAGAACACTCTGTGTCGGTGGAGTAGGCATCAGGGGGAATGGCATAGTCGCTCTCTGACGTCACCGAGGACATGGACACGGCTGGAGGAAAAACACAGCGGGAAGTGGAGAGAGTGAAACATAGACTGTGATCACATACTACTAGCGTCTAAGCCAGGGGTGTCAAACATACGGCCCGGGGGCCACAACCGGCCTTCTAAAAGGTCCAATCTGGCCCGTGGGCCGAATCTGTGAAATGCAACAATTACACTGAGATATGAACAATGAAGGATGTCAAAATCCTTTCAGGTCAGGGTCCACATACAGACCAATTCCACATCAAGTGGGTTGGACCAGTACAATAGTATCTATAAATAATGACGGCTCCAAAATTGGCTCCAAGATTTTTTTTTTTTTTTTTTTCAATTCATAGATGTAAAGGACACACAGAGAAATGATATGCTGTTTCTCTCTCACCTTATTATTAAAAAAAGAGGTAAAAATAGAACAAGAATAAATAAGAGGTATTAAGATTAGATTAGATCAGAGTAGAGTAGAGTAGAGTAGAGTAGTGTAGAGTAGAGTAGTGTAGAGTAGAGTAGAGAAGAGTAGAGTAGATTTGATTAGAGTAGATTATATTAGAATAGATTAGATTATTTTAGATTAGAGTAGATTAGATTAGAGTAGAGTAGAGCAGAGTAGAGTAGTGTAGAGTAGTGTAGAGTAGAGTAGATTCGATTAGAGTAGATTATATTAGAATAGATTAGATTATTGTAGAGTAGAGTAGAGTAGAGTAGGATAGAGTACATTAGATTAGAGTAGAGTAGAGTAGGATAGAGTAGATTAGAGTAGAGTAGAGTAGGGTAGATTCGATTAGACTATATTAGATTAGATTAGATTAGAATAAATTAGATTACATTATTTTAGATTAGAGTAGATTAGAGTAGAGTATATGATATTAGATTAGATTAGAATAGATTAGATTATTTTAGATTAGAGTAGATTTGATTTGATTAGAATAGAATAGATTAGATTATTTTAGATTAGATTAGATTAGATTAGAATATATTAGAATATATTAGATTAGATTAGAGTAGATTAGATTAGACTAGATTAGAGTAGAGTAGAGTAGAGTAGGGTAGATTTGTTTAGAGTAGATTATATTAGATTAGATTGGAATACATTGGATTACATTATTTTAGATTAGAGTAGATTAGAGTAGATTATATCATATTATATTATATTATATTAGATTATTTTAGATTAGATTAGAATATATTAGAATAGATTAGATAAGAGTAGAGTAGAGTAGAGTAGAGTAGAGCAGATTATATTAGATTGGAATAGAGTAGATTAGATTAGAGTAGATTAGAATAGAATATAGTACAATAGATTAGATTAGAGTAGAGTAGATTACATTACATTACATTAGAGTAGATTAGATAAGAGTAGATTAGATTACATTAGATTAGAGTAGATTATATGATATTAGATTAGATTAGAGTAGAGTAGATTATATTAATTACATTACATTAGATTATTGATTCCACAACATGAAAATTCAACAGTCAAGGCAACAACAGAATAAAGTGCAGAAAAAAGTGCACATGCATTAAGTTAGTGCAAAAAACAATATAAAATACTACTGTGACTAATACTAGAATACAGTCAAAAATTATTAGACCATCAAAAGTCATCAGAAACAATGGTTATGTAATCAAGTACTAACTCCTGCGTGTGTCCTGTAACTAAAACCGACAGAAACAGAAGACAACCTCTCAACTACTGTGCAATCAATATTTACTACTTCTGTGCAATATCATATCATTCTGACCATAATACTGTGCAATTTGTAATACTTCATACTGTATATTCAAACAATATTCAAACATTCCATTTTAAACGTATTATCATGTCCATTCTGTTGTTTTTACTTGGTATTGTTATTTCTCTGTTTTTAAGTGTACAGCTGTTTTTATGTCTTTTTAATCTATTCTCATATTTTAGTCTATTAGTTTGCTTTTTATTCTTCTGTACGACACTGTTTTAATTGTACAGTTGTTTTATGTTTTTAATCTATTCTTGCATTTTTCTTTCAGTTTAGGTTTTTCCCCTGTAAGTCACTTTGGAAAAAAGCATCTGCCAAATGCATAAGGGTAAATGTAAATGTATATATAACTTATTTTAACTATTTTATCTCAGGATGTATTTATTTATTTCTGAAACCTATCGTTTTTTTATTCTATGCATATGTTTGCACTGAAAGGAGCTGCTTTTTAAATCTTATTCTATTCTATTCTATTCTATTCTATTCTATTCTATTCTATTCTATTCTATAAAAGAAAACATGGAATGCCTAAAAGCACTGTTTCTGTCAGTACAATGCCATAGCTATTGATGTAAGAACTGAAGTGATTTTGGTTATCAAGAAAACCATGGAAAATGGATAGATATCATCTCTGAAATTAAACTTTTATGAGCTACTTTTGTTGTTGTCATTATATTTATCCATACAAATGTACTTTTAGTTGTACCTGGCATTAAAATGAACAAAAAAATGGAAGAAAACAAGGGGTGGTCTAATAATTTTTTCCACGACTCTATGGTTTTGTATAGGTGTCTTAGTCATAAGGTTGTCCTTGAATAATGTCTGTGTCCCTGATCATTCTGTGCTACTTTTTAGACTTTTTTTTTTTTTTTTTGCACAAACCCATGCAGGAGATAGAGTTTCTCTTTAATGTCTTACTGATTGCATGTGAGTATCATTTAATTTCTGGTTTATTTTATATAACATGTGAGTCGTAGGAGTGAATACTGAACAAAAATGAAGTACAGATTGTGGAAATATGAAGTGAAGTATTGGAAATCATAACAGCATTACAGGAGTGGAAAATACCATTAAGTACAATAAGACCACTGTGCATTCACTGTTAACTGAACGAATATCAAATGGAAACTTGTAGTGATGTTTTCAGGGCTGACCGCTTTAGCAGCTGCTGAACTCAAGGACAGTTTTCCTTTCGGTGTGTGTGTGTGTGTGTGTGTGTGTGTGTGTGTGTCGTACCTCTCTTCAGAGAGCGTGGGCTGCCCGGGCTGCTGTCCTTACGGGAGCCGGAGGAGGCATGGGAGCTGCAGACTGAGCCGTCCTCCTCTCCAGAGCTGGACGACTCCTCAGAGCTGGACGACTCATCTGAGAACGGACTGCTGCTCAGGAGAGTGGCTTTCTGCAAAACCCAACGATAACCATATTCAGAATCGTACTTAGATGAATAGTCTCGCTCTAACTTCAACTCCGGGCATGTCCTCTGACTGTCCACATGTAGAAGTGTCCTTGGGCAAGACCCTGAACCCTAAATTGTTTCCAATATGGCCTGGCAGTGCCTACTGGTGTATGAGTGTGTTTGCGAATGGGTGCCATAAAAGTGTGGCAAAGCACTATGTAAGTCCTGACCATTTACCATTCTTTTCTGTCTGTTTTATGCTGCGTTTCCACACAGCAAATTCTGGTCTTTGGAATAAACTCCATGCGAGTTAAAATCAACTCGATTTAAGTGTACATGTGAGACCATGGAATACACTCTAGAGCAGGGTTAAAGTAACTCTTGTCAGGGAGTTGATCTTTTAACTCTTTTCAGGAGTTAAAATTTAACCATTTCATGTATTAATTGTGAGAACCTTAGTCAAGATTTTTTTCTTCAGTGTTTTTAGTCCTCTTAGGCATGAAATAAACAATGCAATCCAGTGTTTTTTTCTGTGGAGTTGCAAAAATATCCATGCATTTATTTTTTTGAAGTAAAGAAACGTGTTTAAAACCCAGTATCAGAGAGGGATATAAAAACAATGAAATAAAAATATGTTTAACGCTGCTAATCTGATGTCTTCTCACATTTTAACATATTCTAATGCTATTAATTCCACACTTCATCGAGATAATGTGCAAAAAAAAACCTTCTTGTCTAACAAATAGCAATTGATTTACACTCAAACATGTTAGTTCAGATCAAGTTCATCAAGAACAGCAAAGTTACAGTAATGGTATGAATGTCAGGATAAGAGATGATGCGTAAGTGTCCACTGTGTTGGCTGATATGAAACTAAAACAACTAAACCCATTAATATACAAGAGAACAGCTGGAGAATAACTGTCCACTGGAGTGACCTATGCATGAAAGGGTTAACTCTTCTGGGAGTTACAAAAACTAATCTCATGTAGACTAAAACACAACTCTCGCCTGGAATTCATTTTATGTGAACTCTGAAACCCTCAAAAAACACCATATAATGACTAGTTGTTTTTTTTTTTGTTTTTTTTGTTTTTTTAAAGTGTGCTCAAACACATGCTATATAGATGCTTATAAAGTGCTCTTGCATGAAGTGCTTTCCGGGTGTCCAGGTTATGGCTCTGAAGTGAAATGGGATGAACGTCTATGAAGGTATGAAGCAGTGACAGCAGCAGCAATGATCTGGCACCGTACCAGAGCAGAGGAGCTGCTTCTATGGGCTCCTAATGCAGATGTGCTCCAGGTGTGACAGGTGCCAGCAGGTGAAGGTGATAATGAGTCTGAGGGAGGGGTCTGTGGCAATGCAGGAGTGCACCATGGCAGTTACTATTTGTTCAATAGCTTTACTCTCAACTCTTGTATGAATTGTATGAATTACCTAAGACTACAATGCAAGAAGCCGTCGAGCTAAAATTAACATGTTCGACGTTCTAAGTTTGCAGCAAGAGCTAATTTTAGCAGCTGGTAAGCAAGTTGGTCCGAACAGAAATATACACATTATGACACTGACAGAGCTGACAGAAAAGTTCCTTCCAGCCTAATAAATAGCCTTGTTTCAGAAGTAAAATGGTACTTATACGACGCCTTATACGACGTCCATGAGCACACTGGTCTTCTCTGTTGCTCTGTCCAGAAATCAACACCCATTATGGTGTTCAATCCTGCTCCTCAACACCTGGTAAACGTACCCCGAAAAATTACACCATCAAAGACACAAGCTGGAGTTAAACTTACAGAATGAACTCCAGAAATTTAACTCTTTCACTCTTTTTTACCTAACTCCAGATTATTTTACTCTACAAATTTGCTGTGCACTATGTGGTATCAGCTCGGCTCGGCTTGACTCGACTCGACTCAACTCAACTCATCCTTTTTGTGTTTCCATTCTGAAAAACGGACCTGGAATCTGGTACCTGGTACTAGTTTTTTTAGTATCACCTCCACCGAG
Source organism: Sphaeramia orbicularis (assembly GCF_902148855.1). Classification (NCBI taxonomy): domain Eukaryota; kingdom Metazoa; phylum Chordata; class Actinopteri; order Kurtiformes; family Apogonidae; genus Sphaeramia; species Sphaeramia orbicularis. The sequence continues at coordinate 12,472,119 of NC_043971.1, forward strand.
GTTCCAAGACTGGGGACCAGATACTAAAACATGACGTGTAAACACTGCAGACCACTGATTGGTCAGAGAGTTGTCTCTGTGACCCGCTGTTTTACAAAAAACAGATGTGGAAGTTTACAGTAAATATAGCGGTAGGTTAATCCACATGTTAACAGCCCACAAAACTACACCATGGTTTGTCGAGGAGGTTCAGACGTAAAAATTCAGCATGAGCTTGATGAGACAACACGCAACGAGTGAGTTTATCAGCAACTCTCTGAGCAGACGACATGGAAGTAATGTGCTGGATCGCTATGACGACCAGGTACTGTACAGTCTGTAGTATCCTGCAATGGAAACGGTCTCCAGGAATAGGACCTGGTACCCGAGTCAAGTCGAGCCAAGCCGAGTCGAGTTGGTTTCACGTAGCGACATGATACATGCAGGAGTTAGGACTTGATTGCATAACCATCGTTTTTGATGACTTAATGGTCTAATATTTTTTTTCTGCAACTGTATGATTTCTTTTTTTTCTTTTAATACTACACCAAAATATCACCATAATAGTACTACAATATAAGAAATAAATAGATCTGATGGTAGATCTGATGTTCTTCAATATCTATAAATATATATTGCTCTGAAGCACAAATAAAAAACATGTGTCACATTGAATCAGTCTTTTGTTGACTTAATAACTTTTTTTTTTTCATTCCAGCTTCTTTACCCACAATCAACAAAGCAAAAAAAAAAGACATTTTATTACTATTATTATTTATTTCCTGTTTTTTTTTTTTTATTTGAAATTGTTGTTTGTTTTTTTTTATGAATCTGTAAAAATTCTGTCTATGTAGTAGTTTGTAGTATGTTCTCCCGAGACCCAGGAAAGTGAAAGTTTTTGCTTTATTTATTTACTTTTTAATGGAATGTCCTTTGCAATGGACAGCATTTTTAAAGTAAAACTGTGAAAATTGTCCCTTACAGAGGACAAAAATGCATTGCTGGGTCTCAGGAGGATATGGTTGCTTTAATCCTCTAGTTTGATGAGAACAGTGGTTTTCAATGGATAAGAAAAGGTTGAAAAACTGTAATCTGAAAAGTAATTTAAACTGTAAGATAAATGTAGTGGGTAAAAACTACAGTATTTGCCTCTAAATTGTAATAGGCTAGTAGTTTTACTCTAAAGTAATTCCTTCCATTTAGTATTCCAAATATATCAAATTTGAACAAAAATTATATTGCGCCACTAGGACTAAATGCAGTAGTTTATGGTCAAAAACTCCCCCTGATGACAGACTTTATTCTATCATCATTGTAGCGACAATCCAACAATAACAGCGCAAACCAGATGTGTAGACTGACTTCACACATGATCAGTTAAGCAGAATAAAACTGTACACCAGAGGGGAATAAATGGAGCTGTAAGTCTCACCATGCACACGTGTACGTACCCCTTTCAGAGTAGTGTAAACCGGAGTAGTCATGTTTTTATAGATGAGGGATGTGTACATGACAAAGGCAGGATATGAGGACTGTAGAGAGGGATCTGAAACACAGAGGACAGGTCAGCATTAGACAGGACATCATGAACAGAAGGAGCGTTACTCTGTTCAGATGACTTACCTTTGCTAGCAGGGTCTGTGCAGGATGTCTCCGACAGTCTGATTCCTGATTTTGCAACAGCATAGATACGACTCTCCTGCAGAAAAATGGAATTCAAACGTTCATGTGAGGACGCACACACAATCCAAGTATTGAGTTTAGGAACAACTGCAGTATGTTAAAGTGAAATGGAACTTGTTTCAGCTGCAACAAGTTCTTTAACCTTAACTGTATGGAGAGAAATTGGTTTCTTTATTCATCAATCAAAACGAATGGATTTGCAATTAAAAAGAATAGATTTGCAACCAAAAAAGAGATTTGAGAGCAAAAGACAGTAAGTGGCAATCCAAAAAAAAAAGATCATTTTGCTTATAAATCAGTCCTGTTATGACCCTGGGTCATAATTTGTCGATATGTATATGTTTTCTGTTTAGTGTGTGTGTTCTCCCCCCGTCCTGTAGGTGTGCTGCGGCCTTTTGTGTCTGTTTGTGTTGCAGGTGCTGATTGGTGGAGCAGGATTACCCGGCCCCTTTAAAAATGGCCCTGGAGCTTCCGTCCTCGCTCTCTTTTCCCTCCTTCCAGCTTTCAACCCTGTGTTCGTGTGTGACCGTCAGTCTTCGTGTGCTCCTGCAAAATTCGATTGTTTATAGTTGTAAATAGTTTGTTTTGTAAATTGAACCTTTTTCTGGTAGGGGAGGTCGGCTCTTTTGTTTTCCCGTTTTCTCCTGTTTTTTGGTCAGGAAGTTAGGTTAGTTTGCTGTATTTTATTTCGTGCATTTATTTTGAGTAGGTAATTTGGTTTAAACTGTAAAGAAGATATTTTGTTTGTTGTTTTAGCCGCTCCCTCCCCTAACCCTTCCTTAGTTGTTTAGGGAAAAAAAATTGTAATAAACATTGTAAACTTTAGTTTTTCGACTGACGTGTGTGCTTGGGAGCTGGGAGGGGACAAAGTAGAGCACATTATGTTCGCCCTGGTGAACCCCTAGGCCTGGGCGTAAGAGTCCTCATTGCTTGTGAGTTAAAAACTTTGCGAATTTAACTGCAGTTAAATTCGCAAGCAAAACTTTTGAAGTTGCAAACAAAGAGGAGTAATTTTCAAGCAAAACGTTTGAAGTCTCAAGCACAAGTTTTTAACTCACAAGCAATGAGGACTGACTTATAAGCAAAATGATCTTTTTTTTTTGGATTGCCACTTACTGTCTTTTGCTCTCAAATCTTATTTTTGGTTGCAAATCTATTCTTTTTAATTGTAAATCCATTCTTTTTGATTGATGAATAAAGAAACAAATTTCTCTCCATATACTGATCCTCATTTCTTAAACAACCATCAGTTTACAGAGAGCATAAAGACTGGACTGTGTTTCAATGGAAATGGGTCATGTGGGCTGATGAGTCCGGTTGAAGGAGCATGAGATATGATTTCACACATGGATTGACCACCACAGATTCTATGGGATGTACCGGAGAAGACTTTATCTGACTCTCCAGCTAAAAATGCTAAGAAAAATTTTAGCACAGCTAAAAATGAAGGCAACTGTTTGGAAATAAATGTGACATTAACCCATAAAGACCAAGTGCTATTTTTATGGCAGTTCCCAAATTAATTTTTCTCTATATTTCACCTTTCTTAAGTGATTTATTACCATTTATTGTAATATTATCCACTTTGTTTTAATTTTTTTCAGTGTAAATTATGTATTTTCCTATATTTAATTTGGTGATCATGTAAGTATTCATACAAATTCAGATTAAAGTCAATGGTTATAACATGAAAACAAAAAAATGAGGAAATAATGTCTTTTTCAGCAAAAATATCATTAACTGAACATAAAAATAAGTGTATCCATCCACCATCACTGATCAAACTCCATGGGTTTTACTGGTGAATTAATGTTGTAGAAGATGACAGTGTTTCCATGTTCACTACGGAGCCTCTGAACATCCAAATGGGTCATATCTGATGACCATGAAAAGACGACAAACCGAATTTTGCAAGTTTAGTTCTAATAAAGGCTGAGGAATTAAGAGAGTTTCCAGTGAGAAATAGCAAAATATAATATATCTGTTTTTATTTTTGGGCCTTTTTAATCACCTTATATATTTTTTTTTCCCATGTCATTTTTATGTTATACGTTTGTGACCCCCCCTCCCCCCCATTCCCCTCACTTTAGGAGGCTTTACTTTTTGCCAGTTTGTTATCTTCTTAATAACTTACCTGGTTAAATAAAGGTTAGGTTACATAAAGTGTGAAAGTGGCCTTACAGTGATAGAGATACCCAAACCTGAGGGCTGGTCTTACCCAGGAGGGGAGGCGGTGCAGAGGGGGGGTGGGGGGTTTGTTCCCGGGTGCTGATCCGTCACAGTCTGGTTTCTCTCGGTCCATGTCCTCAGCTGATCCAGGTGATTTGGGCGCTGTTTGTGAGCAGAGTAGTACCTGAGGAGATGTGTCCTTCCCTGTTTCCATGCCAACCTCCTGGTCCTGGTCCTGGTCCTGGTCCAGGTCCGTTTCCTGCGGCCGTAAGGGGCGGAGCATGCTGAGGGCGTTCCGTGTTTGTCCGTGCGTTGCCTCACAGCTGATGGGCGGCTGGCTCAGGTGCTTTTTGGCCAGAGCCACATTCATCAGTCCAAACCCTGCCGGCGTGCGCAGTCGGGGTTGTTTGGGCGAGGCCGGGTTGTCCCGAGGGTCCTGGGGCGGGTTGGGTCGTTTAGGGGTGAGGGCCGGGGTCAGGATGGGGCTGGGGGTGTTTGGTTCGCTGGATGAGGATGAGGAGTCGAGTGTGTGTGACTGGAAACGCTTGTTGAGCTCCTCAGAGGTGCAGTCCTCCAGCTTAGCCCGGTGACCCCCCTCTACCCCCTCCCCCTCTTTACAGACCTCCAGAGCCCCGTCCGATGAGCCCAGGAGGCCGAGGCCGGGACGTTCGGAGCGTTGCATGTCGTCATCAAACAGGGAGCTGCTGTCGTCCGAGGCCGTCAGGTAGGTCTCACTGCCGGGGCGGCTGAACTCCAGACCCCCCAGTCCAGCTCCTCTGTCCTCGCAGCCCCCTCCCTCGCCCTCTGAGGCGGCGCTGGACAGAACCGAGGAGACGCCACGGGATTCGGACCCACAGACGTTGTCACCCAGGCTTTCTGATGCACTGTCGTCCTCCAGAGGTGAAGCCGAGAGTCCGGTCTGGTCTGGTCTGTGGACTTCAGCGTCGGTCTGTTTGGGACTCTTCTCTGTCAAACAAACACACACACAAGCAGGTTTTTATCATATTTAGCCCAAAACTCAGCTGTGATGAATATTTTACAAATAACAGGACAACATATTTTCGAGATATGACAGATTTTTCATATCTGATTCTTTTAAAGGAGTGATATTTTGCTTTTTTTAAAAAAAAAATGTAATTATGCATTTAAAACATTTCCCTGCGGTCTACATAAACCAGGGGTGTCAAACTCATTTTTTTCCGGGGGCCACATCCAGCCCAATTTAATCTGAAGTGGGCCAAACCAGTAAAAGAATAGCATGATAGCCAATAAATAATGACAACTCCAAATTGTTTTAGTGCAAAAAATAACATTCAATTATGCCAATATTTACATTTACAAACTATCCAAACAAAAACGATATGAATAACCTGAAAAAAATGAAATTTGCTAAGAAATAAAAATACACTTTTATCAATATTATGCCTCGACTTATTATTTATACATGTGCATTACAGATCAGAATCTACAAAGGCACAAAACATTTAGTAACAGGCAAAATATTGTTAAAATTGCCCTTAATTTTCTTTACATTTCAGGTTGTTCATATTTGTTCAGGTTATTCACATTTTATTGTTAAAGGATAGTTTGTAAATGTAAATATTTTCATAATTTAACATTTTTGCACTGAATCAAAGAGAAAAAATGGTGTTGACATTATTTATAGGTTATTATGAAATTTTTTTTGAGTTCCATGCCCTAACTTGCACTTTGCAAATTCATCCCGTGGGCCAGATTGGAACCTTTAGCGGGACAGTTTTGGCCCCCAGGCCACATGTTTGACACCTGTGACATAAACTGTAAATGCTATCAATCAATCAATCAATCAGTCAGTCAGTCTGTCAGTCAGTCAATTTATTACAAAATCATTACAAACAGTTAAAATCAACAATTCATTTACAAGATACATTATGCAATAGGTCACCACAGAATCAGTCCTCAGCTCATAAATGGAGGCCCTTAAACATGTGATAAGAGACACAATTTACATTATAATCTTTAATAAATTAAAATGTTCTAAATAACTACAAACATATTTTACAATATTTGCCTATCTATCTAAAGATGCTTCATTTAATAAGACTAATCAAGACTAATAAATGCTCTGCTTGGGTCTGAATTGTTCATTAATTAAACTTCACAGGTCCATCTTCAACCCTATTTCTGAGTAATGACACCAGAAAGGTTGTTTTGAGCGCTGGCCCTTTAAATGCACATGAGCCACTTCAGGCCCCGCCCCCTCCAGATTGTTTACCGCACTTCTCTGTCCCGTTCAGCCACTTGTGTTCGTTAATACAACCAACAACTGAACATTTTTGGTAATCAGCTCAAAGTTTGGACATATTTTCAGTTTTTACTACAACCGCTGCTGTTGATAAACAATTATATCAAACTCGGAGAAATGTTCGTTGGAAGTCTTGACCTTATATGTGCAAATGTCGTGATGTAACTAGTTATAAAGCCTAACAAATTAAGCAGGAATTAAAACAGGTTATAGAAATCCACTCAATTTTGCCAAAATGAATATAAAGATACTGTAGCTTTACAGCACCTGGAGGGTTCAAATTCAAACTTTATGAACTATTAGGGTCCAAATACACAAATAAATGAACCAAAGACTAATAAAAGTGGGTTTAGCAAAATATGAGCCCTTTAAACAAATTACAAATGTTTCATTACATCCATGCCAGAGGTGTCAAACATACAGCCCATGGGCCAAATATGCTGTTTACATGATCACTTCAAAATCTGATCACCAGAAATTGGATAATGATCAGAGTCTTAGTGTCCATGGAAACGGGGTCAGTGTCTTTAATAATTATTCCTCATTCATACGTCCAGTCCGGCCTGTTCATCCACCAGAAACAGCGTCTGTTTTTGGTTTGCATATCTGCAGCTGTGTGAAGTCTTACCAGTTTTGTCTCTGCCCTCAGCCTCTCCCTGGGTGCTGAGGGTCCTCTGGGACGGGGCTGGTCCGGTGAGGACCTGGGGGCTCTTCCCCCTCACCTGGAAACAGCCGAACGTCAGGCTGCTGAGGCGCTGGGCTTCACCTGGTCTGTTCAGGACGCCGGCACACCTCCGCTCAAAGGCTACAACAGTCACAGGTAACATTTAGTTTGCATACGTTTGCATAAAATGTCATCATGATAAACATTTTCACATCAGTATCTGTAATTATCACAATAAATGTCAATTTCTTTCAAGCTTAAAGGCTGTGTTTAGTTCCCGAGTTCAAGATTCAAGAATATTTATTGTCATCATGTGCACATAATGAAATTTTGACAGGTGGTTCTCACTTAAATGCACTGATAAAAATATAAAACACATTATAAGAATATGTGCATCAAAAGAACATGTTTTTTTACTATTGTGTTTTTACTACTGTTTGTGGATACTGCTGGAACCTGTAAATTTCCCTATGGGATGAATAAAGTGTCAAGTATAAAGTAAGTTCTTAGCCTGGTTCTCCAACCCTCTAGGCCACAGCGTCCCCCATATCTGATAAATAATTTTAAATTTTAAAAAGCCGTTTAAATAAAGCTTTGGGTAGAGAATTTTAACAAATGTTGTTGTTTTCCGATGTTAAAGTGCCCAACATTTAAATCATTATGAGTATTTTGCTATGGAATAGCACATTTCTGTATTTTTCATATATTGCTATTTTAACTTGACTTATTTGTAATATTTATATTTTTATACTTTAACTCTGTTTTGTTTCCATCTATCTATCTATCTATCTATCTATCTATCTATCTATCTATCTATCTATCTATCTATCTATCTATCTATCTATCTATCTATCTATCTATCTATCTATCTATCTATCTATCTATCTATCTATCTATCTATCTATCTATCTATCTATCTATCACTTATTTTTACGTTCGGTTATTGATATCGTTGCTGAAAAAAATCACTTCATCTTCAGTTTTCTGTTTTGATGCGATAACCTTTGAATTTACTTTGAGTTTTCATCAGCATAAAATTAAATATAGGAAATTCAATATCGGAATGCAGTGAAAATTGCAAAAATACAGAGGATAATATAATAATAAATGTGTCTCTTGAAAGTATAGAGTTGTTTTTTTTTTTTTATTGTTTGTATTTATATGTTTGCTTGTTAATGTGGACCATGAGTCTGTAATAACACTTATCTATCTATCTATCTATCTATCTATCTAGAACATGTACATCGCATATAAGAAAGACATGTAAAAACACAGTATGTACAGTTTGAATGCAATTTGTGTGCAATATTATGTGCAAATGAATAACAGTTCAGTATTATTCTTGTAGAATTGCTTATTCATGCTTATGAATAATCTGTCTTTAATAAATTTTTGCATAGGAGTTACACTGGTGTGTTGAGGGTTTTTTTTGTTTTGCTTTTGTCATATTATTACACCCATTAAACCCACTTACCCATATGGACATCCATATTTTGATGTCTTACTCCATGTAACTTTACATTTACATTTACATTTACGCATCTGGCAGATGCTTTTTTCCAAAGTGACTTACAGGGGAAAAACCGAAAATGAAAGAAAAATACAAGAATAGATTAAAAACATAAAACAGCTGTACAGTTAAAACAGTGTCATACAGAAGAATAAACTTTAATTTTACACTTTTATTTTTGGAGTTACAGTAAAACTGTCCAGGGAGGAAACGGATAAAAAACAGCTTTTTGGCTAACTCAACATTTACAGCAATGTTGATTAATGTGCACTGTCTCTGTCACATAAACCGATAAATGAGAAACAAATAAATAAATAAGACTGAAAAAGGTGGTTATTTGTGGACGTGGGAAACACTTGCAAATATGTGTAACATTTTGAGAGTCTAGAGGCAAAACATTTCAATACAATAGAATAAACTGTTTGTCCAACATCCAAATATACATGTGTTTAATCTGGCAGTTCAATAATATACTAGTCGATAACAGTGATAGTAATAGTTAGTGTACACGTATAAATATGTGTGTATATGTGTGTTTATGCATGTGTGTATGTATATTTATGAGCTCGTTTAGACTGAGTACCTCCTTGTGGTGTATTCATTTATTTTATTTTATCGTCTCCTGGTTTAATGCACTTTTATACATATATATGTCTTTATAGATATATGTGGACTTTTATAGAATTATGTGTTTTTTTTCTAGTATCTTTTATCTGACTTCCTGAACAACCATACAAGAGTTCTTATGTGTACATGCACAAATGGCAAATAAACTTTTGAACCTTGAATCTTGAATATACATCCACAAAGCAGAGACAAATGTTTAAACCATCACTTTTACAACATAAAGTGATTTTTTTTTCTCACCCAGTCAATGCACACAGGTGTGGATGTATAAATGCCTGCATGCAACATAATAATAATAATAATAAGTAATAATAAGTAGTAGTAATAATAATAATAATATAAGAAAACTGTATTTTAAAACTGTTTTTAAAACCCACATGAACCAGTCTGAATCAGGACTCACCCTGCACTTGTTTCTGCAGTTCCAAAATCTGAGTCTCCTGCTGCTTGTTGGTTTCTCTCAGAGCTGCATTCTCCACCTCAAACTGAGGAAGAAACAGCAAAAACATTTCAGTTCAGTTGAGAGTTTATTTTCCAGTTCTCTTATATGTACAGTCCTGTGCAAAAGCCCAAGGCCACTTTTAGCTTTGGTGCAAGGTTATTACTGTTAACGAAAACATTACTGTGTTTTGACCCTAATAATAATAACAATAATAAATTTAATTTATGTAGCACTTATTGCAGAAAGATTTCACAAAGTGCTTTACAATAAAATCAGGAGTAAAATATCTGTACAATTGTATTTATTTCATTTATATTTTGGCTACTTCTTGTTTTTTTTTTCTTTTCTTTTTTTTTGCCACTTAAAGATAAGGAACCAAATATGGTAACTTCATTGACCATGATTTTCTACATAACTCTACAAAAATTGTGAAAAATTACATAAAAGTAATAAAGTCTTGTTATGTCCTCCAATAATGCACTACGGCTGATATTTTTGAATTTTTCAGAGTATATCTATGAGTGAACTATAAAGGGTTAATGTGACATTCTAATGTGTGCATTCATTTTGAATGGTAATCCCTTCCTCTTACTATCTATCCATATTATCTATACCAAGGTTTTTATCATTAACGAAAACATTACTGTATTTTGACCCTAATAATAATAATAACAATAATAAATTTAATTTATACAGCACTTATTGCATAAAGATTTCACAAAGTGCTTTACAATAAAATCAGGAGTAAAATACCTGTGCAATTATATTTATTTCATTTATATTTTGGCTACTTCTTGTATTTTTTTTTTCTTTTTTTTGCCACTTAAAGATAAGGAATCAAATATGGTAACTTCATTGACCATGATTTTCTACATAACTCTACAAAAATTGTGAGTAAAATACCTGTGCAATATTTATTTCATTTATATTTCATTTATATTTTGGCTACTTCTTGCATTTTTTTTTTCTTTTTTTGCCACTTAAAGATAAGGAACCAAATATGGTAACTTCATTGACCATGATTTTCTACATAACTCTACAAAAATTGTGAAAAATTACATAAAAGTAATAAAGTCTTGTTATGTCCTCCAATAATGCACTACGGCTGATATTTTTGAATTTTTCAGAGTATATCTATGAGTGAACTATAAAGGGTTAATGTGACATTCTAATGTGTGCATTCATTTTTGAATGGTAATCCCTTCCTCTTACTATCTATCCATATTATCTATACCAAGGTTTTTATCGTTAACAAAAACTAAAGAAAAGACGAAAACTAGAATTGTAAAAACATTTTCGTTCACTGAAATAAACAAAAACTAGAATTAAAAGAAAAAAATGATAACTAACTGAAACTGTATTGTGTGCTTACAAAACAAACTAAAACAAATAAAAAATTATGTATAAAAATCCCTTTGTTTTCATCTTTGTCAATGTCGGATTGATATGAAATCGATTTATTTCCCTCAAGTAATTTTAGCCGTTGGCACCATATGATATTTAACAATCCGTCACTTCTTGTCACTTGTCGTTCAGAGTCAGGTTTTCATCCCCACTCTACCTGGAAACATGGAAACTAAAATTGGGAGAAAGCAGCAGAGTCCTGTCTGGGATTTATTTGAAAATGATGGCAAAGAAGATGAAAGATATAAAAAACACTAAAACTAAACTAAAACTAAGCATTTAGAAAATAAACGAAAACCAATAAAAACTAGCAAACCTGCTCTAAAAACGAAATAAAACTAACTGAATTAGACAAAAAAAAAGTCAAAACTAAATAAAACTAAACTATAATGAAAAAATCCAAAACTATTATAACCTCGCTTTGTTGTACATTTAGAAAATACAGGAAATGTGTGCACAGCCTTAAAAGACACAAAAACTGAACTAAACATGTTGTAAAGGTTAAAGTTAGTATTTAATGTGACCTTTGACCCCATGACAAGAAGCAGCACAAACAATTCAAAACATCTGACTTGTGTTGAATGAAACCTGGTGTAAAACATCAGAAAATGAATGCAATAAATCTCATATTGTCTGGGAAAAAAAGGATTAAAGATGTGTTAAGTGCAAAGGGAGGCCACATTAACCCTTCCATGCATAGTGGTCACTCCAGTGGACAGTTCTTCTACAGCTGTTCTATTGTTTATTCATGGGTTTTGTTGTTTTAGTTCCATATCAGGACTCTTATGCATCATCCAAAACACTGCAATTCATACAATTACTGTAACTTTGCTGCACTTGATAAACCTGATCTGCTGTAACATGTTTTAGTGTAAATCAATTGCTAATTGGTATTAGACTGTAATTAACAAACAAATTATTATTATTATTATTTTTTTTTTTTTTTTGCATATCCTCCTGAGACCCAGCAATGCATTTTATCCTCTGTAGGGGACAAAAGTTTGACAGTTTTACTTTAAAAATGCTTTCCATTACAAAGGACATTCCATTTAAAAAAAACAATCAATAAATAAAAATAGTTTTAACTCTTTCAGTGCCATGGGCCGATTAAATCGGCTTTACGAAAACAACCTGTAAAGAGCCACGGGCCGATCAGATGGGCTTTGGAGAACACGCCATATTTGTGTACAAACAAACCATCCACCCTCATTTCTTTCTCACATTTCGATGACGTTCTTTCTGTGTCCCCCTTTTGAGACCAAGCAGACGGGAATTTGAGGTCATGCGACCGAATAATATTTTTATATCTTTTTAATGTTTCTTATTCTCCGGTGTTTCATCAGAGGGAGCCCTCCATGCCGGGGGGCGGCTGTGGACTCCGGGGGCTGTGGCGCCTTCTCTCACTGGGGTCCGCTCCTTTCTGGTGGGTGGGGGTCCCAGTTGGCCCTCTCCCACTAGTTGGGATGCGGGGCTGTGTTGCTGGTGCCTGGTCGCCGGGGTCGGCGGCTGCATCCTGGTGCGGATGGCTCCCTGAGACAGCGCCTCCTAAACTGATGTTTTACTTTTACTTGTACATTTTTGTTCTGGTCTACCCGTGCTCAGTCAGTCTTCTTAAGTATGTGTGAGCTTGTGGGTTTGCATGTATATGTGTGTGTGTGTGTGTGTGTGGGTGGTGTGCGGGTGAGTGGGTGGGTGTGGGTGGGGGGGCGGTACTGATTTTTAAACTGATATGTAAAGCACTTTGTGCTACAGTTTTTAATGTATGAAAAGTGCTATATAAATAAAGATTATTATTATTATTATTATTATTATTATTATAAATTATGCAAATTACGATCAATAATGAATCGGCTGCGTCCGGTGCGTTTTGGATCTAATCAGCAATCGGTCGGATGTTACCGAGCGGTTTCCTGCAGGATTCTTCAAATATTATAAAAACGACGCAAAATACTGAAAAACGGCCAAATTCTGTGGCACTTTTAAGGCTTATTAGCCCCTTAACTGTCTGGCACTTAAAGAGTTAAAAATGTATCTGAAAAAACTGTTGTATTATGCAGTTTCCGATCAAGACAAATTTTTCATGTAAAAAAGCTAAAACTGTCCATTTCCTGGGTCTCAGGAGGATATTATCTCCATGAAATGAGTAATAACTAATATTAGAGTGTGATAAAATGTGAGAAAACAGTAGCAATTTAGCAATTAGTGGCATTAAAAATGTTTTTATTTCATAGTTTTCACACAGTATATCACTTTCTGATGATGATTTTTATAGAAATGTTTCTTTGGTTCAAAACTTAAATGCATGGTATCCAGCTGAGTGGACATTTTTTTTTAACTCCATGAAAAATACGTTCATAAAAAAAAAATAATAATAATAATACATTGCATTATTTTTTTCATGCCTAAAGAGGAACAAAAACACTCAAGAAAAAAAATATTGACTAAGGTTCTCATAATTCGTACATGAAAGGGTTAAATACCACTTTGGTTTATAGAAGCTGTTTTTACCCTGAAACTATAGTTTTTAAAGCTGTACATACTTCACATATGTCAGATTGGATCTAATACAGAGACTTACAAATGTATATGTGTGGAAATTAGAACTGTACTAAAATGAAGAAGCTCTGACAAGGAAGTGCCTACAAGCAGATGCATGTATGTAATGGAGAAACTGTCCTTTTCATTAAAAGTAAAACAGGACAAATTTATGGAAATGTGGTCAGAATGGACTGTATACGTCACCCCACTGAGGTTAGATTTAACTTAACTGGAAATGACAAGTTATAATTGAACTGGTTGAATGTACTGGAGCTGAAACTTGTGTGGATTTTGGAATAAGAATAATGAAAATAAGGGAAAAATATGACATCTTTTTGTGCTAAGGTATATTTAACTCTTTCATGCATGAATTAGGAGAACCTTAATCAAGATTTTTTTTTTTTCCTAAGTGTTTTTATTCCTCTTTAGGCATGAAAAAAACCCCCAATGTGATTGCATTTTTTTTTTTTTTTTTTTTTTTTTATGAACCGATTTTACATGGAGTTACAAAATCATGCATTTAATTTTAGAAGCAAAGAAACATGTATTTACTGATATACTGTGTGAAAACTATGAGATAAAAACATTTTTAATGCTGCTAATTTGATGTTTTCTCACATTTCAACAATACTTGCATGGAGATTATATGCAAAAAACAAACAAACAAACAAAAACAAAACTGTTAATTACAGTTTAATAACAATTTGCTTTTTATTTATTTTTTTCTTTTTACAGTCAAACATGTTAGTGCAGATCAGGTTTATCTAGAACGGCAAATTTACAGTAATGGTATGAATTACAGTGTTTGGGATGATGCATAAGCGTCCACTGTGTTAACTGATATGGAACTAAAACAACAAAATATACAATAGAACAGCTGTAGAATAACTGTCCACTGTAGTGACCACTATGCATGAAAGGGTTAAGTCCCCGTCCCTCCGTGTGGTCAACTCTGTGGACTCTTTTAACCCTTTCATGCTCAGTGGTCACTCCAGCGGTCAGTTATTCTACAGCTGTTCTCTTGTATATTCATGGATTTTGTCGTTTTAATTCCATTTCAGCTGACACAGTGGATGCTCACAGACCATCCCATAATGCACTGCAATTCATACTATTACTGTAACTTTGCTGTTCTTCATAAACCTGATCTGCACTAACATGTTTGAGTGGAAATCAGTTGCTTATTATTATTATTAGACTGTAATTAACAGTTTGTTTTTTTTATACAAAACGTTTTGTTTTTTTTGTTTTTTTTTTACAAATTATCTGTTAAAAAGTGAGACAACATCAGATTAGCTGCATTAAAAATGTTTTTATTTAATAGTTTTCACACACTATAACAGTAAATATGTTTGTCTACTTCAGAAATTAAACACATGGTTTCCAGCTGAGTGGACATTTTTGCAACTCCATGAAAAATAGGTTCATAAAACAAAAACAAAAAAAATTGCATTGTTTTTTTAATGCCAAGAGGAATAAAAACACTCAGGAAAAAAAATTGATTAAAGCTCTCATATTTCATGCATGAAAGGGTTAAAAAGCAACTCGAGACGTTTTTTTTTTTGTTTTTTGTTTTTTTTATTAAAGCTTTTGGTTGATGGGTTTATCCTTTTTTATTTTATGAAATTATTCTTATGTTGTTTTATTGCACCCATTTTATGTACAGCACTTTGTGATTTTTATCTGTGAAAAGCGCTTTATAAATAAACTTTACTTTACTACTACTTAATTTACTTTAACAATATATAACAGAAAAGGGGAGGACTTACTTTAAGAACAGTATGGAGAGAAATTTGTTTCTTTATTCACCAATCAAAAAGAATGGATTTGCAACCAAAAAAGAGATTTGAGAGTAAATGACAGTAAGTGTCAATCCAAAAAAAAGGATCATTTTGCTGATAAATCAGCCCTCATTGCTTGTGAGATAAAAAATTTTGCTTGAGACTTCAAAAGTTTTGCTTGTGAATTTAACTGCACTTAATGGGCGGGGCCTATGCTGATAGATGAGAGAAGAGTTTCTATTGGTGGGTTTGACCTGGCAAGCAAAACTTTTGAAGGTGCAAACAAAAGTTTTTAACTCACAAGCAATGAGGACTGATTTAAGCAAAATTACTTTTTTTTTATTTCCACTTACTGTCTTTTGCTCTCAAATCTCTTTTTTGGTTGCAAATCTATTCTTTTTAATTGCAAATCCATTCTTTTTGATTGATGAATAAAGAAACAAATTTCTCTCCATAGAACAGTTGTCTTGCTTTTTTTTTTTTTGTTTTGTTTTTTTTTTTCTAAACAGAGAACCTATATGGAACATGTATTTGTTAAATTTCATGCTTTACCATTGTTAATTTTTTAGACGTGGTATACAAATGTGCTTAGTTGTCTGTTGCATAGTATCTTTCCAAATGAAAAAATAAAATTACAGGGTGGGGAAGCAAAATTTACAATGAACATTTAGTTGTTTTTTCTCAGCAGGCACTACGTCAATTGTTTTGAAACCAAACATATATTGATGTCATAATCATACCTAACACTATTATCCATACCTTTTCAGAAACTTTTGCCCATATGAGTAATCAGGAAAGCAAACGTCAAAGAGTGTGTGATTTGCTGAATGCACTCGTCACACCAAAGGAGATTTCAAAAATAGTTGGAGTGTCCATAAAGACTATTTATAATGGAAAGAAGAGAATGACTATGAGCAAAACTATTACGAGAAAGTCTGGAAGATACTATTAAAGAAGAATGGGAGAAGTTGTCACCCGAATATTTGAGGAACACTTGCGCAAGTTTCAGGAAGCGTGTGAAGGCAGTTATTGAGAAAGAAGGAGGACACATAGAATAAAAACATTTTCTATTATGGACATTTTCTTGTGGCAAATAAATTCTCATGACTTTCAATAAACTAATTGGTCATACACTGTCTTTCAATCCCTGCCTCAAAATATTGTAAATTTTGCTTCTCCACCCTGTACATTTATAAAAAAAAAAAAAAAAAAAGAACTTTACTAAAATGACAGTTACTATTGGCCACATAAACCCATATTTGCTAAATTTGACGAGGTTTTTATTTCTGCAAAAGTGCTGCACGTAGCACTTTTACAAAAGTGTGTTATGATGATGAGGTGCTACAGCAGTAAAAGTACAAGCAGCTCTTTGTGTGTTCAGATCAGAGCAGAGCTGGTAGGAGTGAGTTAAAACTGCAGTCGCACCAAAAGGTCGCACAGGTTTCACATAAAGGCGACAGCGAAGGTGCACAAACACACACACACACACACACACACACAAAGATGAAAATAAACATGGAAGATGGGTCTGGGACATGACGAGCAACATTCCACTGAAAGATCTCAGCTCAAAGTGGAGGAAGTAGCAGAAAAAACTGTGTCTTGTGAGAAGATCTGGATCAAACATCAGCAGATGTATGGAGGAGAATAGAATAGAATAGAATAGAATAGAATAGAAGAGAAGAGAAGAGAAGAGAAGAGAAGAGAAGAGAAGAGAAGAGAAGAGAAGAGAAGAGAAGAGAAGAGAAGAGAAGAGAAGAGAAGAGAAGAGAACAGAAGAGAACAGAAGAGAACAGAAGAGAAGAGAATAAAATAGAAGAGAATAAAATAGAAGAGAAAATAATAAAATAGAATAGAATAAAATAGAAGAGAATAGAAGAAAAAAGAAAAGAAGAGAATAGAAGAGAAAAGAAGAGAAGAGAAGATAAGAGAAGAGAAGAGAATAGAAGAGAATAGAGAAGAGAAGAGAAGAGAAGAGAAAAGAATAGACTAGAATAGAAAAGAATAGAATAGGAAAAAAATAGAATAGAAAAGAATAGAATAAAATAGAAAAGTATAGAATAGAATAGAAAAAAGAATAGAATAGAATAGAATAGAATAGAATAGAATAGAATAGAATAGAATAGAATAGAATAGAATAGAATAGTGCAACTCCACTGCAGCAGTATTTACAGAATAAGAATAGAGCATGAATATAAAATGACAAAAAAAGAGAATAGATACGAAATATAATTTAAAAATTACAATTTAACAAAGTAACATAAGAATAGAGCTTCATGGAATAAAAAATAAAACTGGATAAAATACGAATAGGCGCAATTTACAGTATCAGCGGTATGTATTACCATGAATGACTATGTATCTCTGTTAACAGTATTAACAGCATGTATTTCCTCTAAAAACAGTATGTAAGTAATGTATAAGAAATATGTAGGAATGTCAATGGAAATTGTGTGTGACAGTTTTCAAACCACCAGTGTTAGATCAGAAAGCAATAAACACGTTTCCTTGACAAGGAAATTGTGAGATATTTAGATATGTACGGACCTAACCCCCAGTCCTTCTTATTTTTTACTTCCAGATCCATCCATATAAATGAGTCTATTCACCTGTTTATCCAATAACATGATATATTTACCTCTGACAACTTCAGCATCACCCATTCTTTGATTTTAGCCGCTTTCTCCTCCACTGTTTTGGCATCTTGAAGTCGGATCTG
The DNA here is from genome assembly GCF_902148855.1 of Sphaeramia orbicularis. Taxonomy (NCBI): domain Eukaryota; kingdom Metazoa; phylum Chordata; class Actinopteri; order Kurtiformes; family Apogonidae; genus Sphaeramia; species Sphaeramia orbicularis. The sequence continues at coordinate 12,489,919 of NC_043971.1, forward strand.
CTTCTGGTAAAAGACAAAGTCATAGAATGTGGCTGTCAGACTGTTCAACTCCACCTCATAACTGCATAATTACAATTACACACAACAATATTTTTGAACACTTATTATGCATATTTCTTTAATTATCATATTGATAGCACTGGTCAACAACAAATTTATTGTTTAAGTTTTTTGAGCTGATTTAGGATAATTTTGGTGTGCTGAATCCAAAAATCACATTAATTTTGCTCAATCAGGTCAACTTTCTGAACTATGCTACATATTGGCTTTTTAACATTTTTGCTTACATTTATGGGCATTTTCACATCATATGATACAAAATTCTTTCATATTTCTTGCAATAAATGAGTTCTGAAGATTTTACTTTTGCCAATTTATGACTAATGTTTTTTTTAATATTACAGGTGAATGAAATGGCTTCGACTAGAAGATCTTGCAAAAATAAGCCTGACGTATTCTGCTACATCTGCGGTGAATACACCATTGTACCTAACAAGAATCCTGTTAGAAAATGATTTTTTTTTCTCTTAAAACCTATTTTGGGTGAGAACTATATAAAAAATCAACTGATAAAGTCACAAAAATGTAATCAATTTTGTGAGAAGATCAAATTAGCAAAAAAACCGGACCTGATTGAGAAAAACAGATGTCATTTTTGGATTTAGCGGTGCAAAATGGTCCTAATTCAGTTGAAAAAACCTAGACAACTTGCAAAAAACATTTTTTTTGTAACCCAGTGTAATATATTGTCTAGTACATATTGTACAAATTGTTTTTCTAATTTTGTATCGTAAAAAAGGGTTTTAATATGTATATTTTGTACATATACACACACCAAATTTGCATATTAAAACTCTATATTATGATATAAATATATTCAGAGCTGTATGTTAGTATATTTAGAGCTTTACAATATATTTATTTATTTTTCTTTTCCTGTTGTATAGATAATTCTTCTCTGCTACTTTTTATAACACTTGAATGGAGTGACTAACACCCAATAATTTCCCCTTGGGATTAGTAAAGTATTCTGATTCTGATATTTATATTTACATTTATGCATTTGGCAGATGCTTTTTTCTGAAGCGACTTACAGAGGAAAACCAAAAAATAAATAAATAAATAAATAAAGACATAAAGCAGCTGTACAATTAAAAACAGTGTCATACAGAAGATTAAAAAGCAAAATTATACACTAAAAATACAAGAATAGATTAAGAAGACTTAAAAACAGCTGTACAATTTAAAACAGCGAAATAAAAATACCAAGTATACAGTGATATATGTCAGAGAAGCCATATTTCACAGATGACATGACTTCTGGGGGTCTTAAAACAATGAGGATAAAAATTTAGTCCAACTTTACTCCATTAAAAAAATTACTCTTTGCCTTACCATTGTTTCCATCTGTTCTTTTGGGGAATTTAGTAATATTTCTCTGACAAAAACTAAAAAGCATACTTTTTATTAGCACTCAAGCCACATACAGAGTTGTATCTGTCAGTATTATGATTATTATTATTATTCGTATTAATATCCTCCTGAGACCCAATGCATTTTTGTCATCTGTAGGGGACAAAACTTTGGCAGTTTTATTTTAAAAAGGATGTCCATTGCAAAAGGACATTCCATTAACCTCCTAAGACCCAGGAAATGTCAGCAAAGTACGAGCTTTGTTTGCTTTTTATTAAATAAGTGCCTTTATTGGAAACATCATGATGCAACAGTTTTCTCAGATGCAGTTTTTAGTTTTAATTTTTATGGAATGTCCTTTGTGGTGGAGAGTTTTCTTTTCTTTTCTTTTTTTTTTTTTTTTTGTATAAAGTTGTGAAACTCTTGTACACAAATGTGGACAGAAAACCCATAGCTGGGTCTTAGGAGGTTAAAAAAAAATTAATTAATTAATTAATTTAAATAATGTGAAAAATGCATCTGAATAAAACATTATGCAGTTCCAAATCAAGACAATTGTTTAATGTAAAAAAGCTAAATCTTCACTTTCCTGGGTCTCAGGAGGTTATTGTTACAATACTTTAGGCCTCAACAAACACAAATATGGAGGATTAAACATGCACGAAAACTCATATCAGAGCTGTTCATAAAGGTTCATGAATGGGCATAAAAACATGGCTCTCTGGTGTCTAATCTAATCTGGAATATTAAAAAATTACAGGTAACACTTTATGATAAGTACACACTATAGAGCATTAGTTAAGCATTAACAAATACTGAATTCATTATTTATAAAGCATATTTCTGACATGAATGCTCATTAGTATATGGTTTATAAGCACAGTTTTAAATGTTTTAAAGAGTTTATTTTATCTGTTTCATAATATTGACACTTTTGAGGTTTAGAATCATATTGAATTATGACACTGACAGATTTTCTGACTTTATTTTTTTGATAATGAAAAATATTATATTTTTTAATTAAAAATTTTATTTACTTAGTACTTTTTGTATTTAGTACTTGAAACCTCTATGACTTGCTGTTGGTGTTTTTAAGTTTTTATTGAGCCATGTTTACCCTTGTGAGAAGTCGCATAAATATTAATGCGGTTTGTTTGATAATCCCATGTGCTGTGTTTTTCCTTTGTTAGAATAACTCAGACTTTTGTGAGTTTTTAGGCATTGCCAACCTTTAAATCTCATTTGTAAATGCTTTATATGTCATATATAGTCCACACTTTAGATGAGCTCACACCATATACTTAATTCATGAGTAGTAAGTGCTTTAGAACTACCTGAAATAATGAATTCCTGTATTAATAACTGTTTATACGACATCTATTGGAAAATAAATGTGTGAGTTAGTGTAAAATACCCACTAACATATTCACTAACCGTTAGTACATGTCTGAATAGTGTATGTGTGAGCATACATCCACATCTTAACTGGTTTGTAAGTGATGCAATACTAAATGTTTAAATGCTGAATCCATAATTTATAAAGTATGAAAATACAATCATTAAGTACAATGTAGATGAGCTTATGAATGATGAGTAAAGCATTTATAACTGTGTTTATAAACCATATATTAATGAGTATTCATGTGAGAAATATGCTTTATAAATGATGAATTCAGTATTTATTAATGCTTAAGTAATGCTTCATAGTGTGTACTTATTATAAAGTGTTACCATTACATTTAAGGGCATATTTTCGATCACACATAGTGAGTTGTAGTGTATTTTGCTGTATTTAACTGTCCATATTTTGATTTGCATAGGTTAAGGGAACAGGACAGGGGGTGTTTTGTGTGTTTTGGAGTTCTCATTTAATTCATAGTCATGTGTTGTGGGTTTTTTTTTTTAAACTGACACAGAGTAAAACGCTCTGATTCGTATTCACAGAGCAGCAGAGCAGACCTCCAGCTTTAAGACTTGACTGAACCTTTATGTTTTTGTGTCCTTGAATTCACTAATTGCACGCCACATTCTGCGCTTCCTTACATCTGAAAAGCACAAGAAACCATGTGTTGCTTGTGTGAAATCGTACCTGCTCCTCCAGCTGCTGCTCCAGCTGGGCGATGACGTCCTCCTTCTCCTGCACCGACGCCTGCAGCTCCTGGCATCGCTGAAACAAACGCACCTCCGAGTCTCCACATTGACCGTCTGGAGCCTTCAGCTTCTCCTCCATCCACTGCACCTGAAATGATCACATATTAGGGATGTAATGATTACCAGTATAACAATAAAGCACGGTAAAATTGCCAACGATTAGTATTACTGTTTAAATTCTAATTATCATGATAACCGTGTTTGATTACTGCACTTTTCCAGAGAAAACGCCTATGTAAAGATCTGCTTTTATGTCAAATATTTGAGTATAGTTTTAATTTATTACCATTTTTAATTGTATATACCTAATATTTGGAACCAATATTCACTTTTAAAGTCTTTGAAAAGGTTCGTTAAGCATCTTTGTGTTATTTATGCAATGAATTATATACATTTTTTAAATCGGATTATATATTTTTTTGTGTGTTTTCTGGCCTTTTGTGTTGATATAGTAGGTTAAAATGAAAAAAAATAATAGCAGTTTATATAAATGAAGTTGTGCTGAAAAAAAAGATACTAAACATGGGTATAATAAACATGTCTTTATATAGTATACAAAGGCAAGATCAAAAGGACCGAAAAACAGCCAAAACAGGCTCAGACCCCTAAGGGTTAATACTTGAATGTTTCTGCCAACAGAAAGTACACTGTGCCAATTATTTTATTTGGTTTTGTTGTTGTTGTTTTTTTCCAAAATACAACTTGGTTAACCCTTTCATGCATGAATTATCAGAACCTTAATCAAGGTTTTTTTCTGAGTGTTTTTATTCCTCTTTAGGCATGAAAAAAAGAATGTGATTTATTTATTTATTTATTTTTAAATGAACCTATTTTTCATGAAGTTACAAAAATGTCAACTCAGCTGAACACCATGCGTTTAATTTTTGAAGCAAAGAAACATGTATTTACTGACATACTGTGTGAAAACTATGAAATAAAAACATTTTTTTCCTCCTGAGACCCAGCAATGCATTTTTGACAGTTTCACTTAAAAAATGCTGTCCATTGTAAAGGACATTCCATTAAAATAAATAAATTAAACAAACAAACAAAAAAAAATAATAATAATTTAAAAAAATGTATCTGAAAAAAAAAACAACAACAAAAAACTGTTGCATTATGCGGTTTCCAATCAAGACAATTGTTTAATGGAAAAAAGCTAAAAGTTTTCACTTTCCTGGGTCTAAGGAGGTTATTGCTGCTAATCTGATGTTTTCTCACATTTGAACATACTATAATACTAGTTATTACTCACTCAGATAATATGCAAAAAAAAAACAAAAACTAAAAACAAGAAAAACTCTGTTAATTACAGTCTAATTTCAATTAGCAATTGATTTAGATAAAAGAACAGGAAAGTTACAGTAATGGTATGAATGCTGGTGTATGAGATGATGCATAAGCAGATATATAAGCTGATATGGAACTAAAACAACAAAATCCATGAATATACAAGAGAACAGCTGTAGAATAACTGTCCACTGGAGTGACCACTATGCATGAAAAGGTTAAATTATTTCAGTGTGTGTATATGTACTTTTTGAACATTTTGAGCACAATTTCAACAATACCGCGATAAAAATGATAACTGTGATAATTTTGGTCACAATAACCATGATATGAAATTTTCATATCACTACATCCCTACCCCATATATATATATATATATATGAACAGACACACAACAACTCATACACCAGCTGTACGTGAATAGACATTTCTGTTTGATTTTTACCTGCTGATGTGCACTGAAGGCCCGTTTTTCTGCATCGATTACCTGAGTCTCCAATAGTTGAATCTGAAAAGAAAAAAACTTTTTTTTTTAAACTGCATCACATAAACACAAAAAAACACACTCCAAATTAATCCGACCCAAAACGAGCTCTCTTTAGCAGTATGTCTGCATGCACATGGAGGTGAAATATCAACTCCACTTGAGTCTGAAGCCAAACACAACAGCACCAAATAAAGACAAAGACAGAGCTGCATGCTACAGATGTAATAAGACCAGTCAAGATAACGCTGCAGGGCTGGAAAACAGCAGATGCCTTTCAACATTTTTCATTTTCTGCGACTCAAAAGAATGTTTCCAATCAGCATCAGGATACTGGGAGCTGACAGATGCATTAGACTGTTCTTTAAAGCTCATTTCTATTCCAAGGACTGCAATATAGGTCAAAGTTACAACAGTTATTTTCAGTGTCTCATCAATAGAGAATATTAAATTATTATCAGATATGAAAGAAAAAGTACATTTGAGAAGCAGCAAGTTGCAAAATTTGGCTTTTATTTAGCAAAGACACACAGGTATAATCGTGAGGCGAGACCATTACCTCTGCAACACTTAATAATTACAAATTTTCGCAAATTTAACAATAAACTGTTACCATCCTTTAAACTGGCAAATATATGTGATGACATAATTAAAAAAAAACAAAAAAAAACAAAAACTTGTCTCATACATTTGACTGCAGTACAGTTTTTGATCTAGAAATAAGGACTAGACTTTACCTTTCTATATCTATTTTTCACTGTAGACATTTTGGATTACTTCAGCAGGAAAAACACAGGTGATCACTATAACTTTAATGATGGATTTGTTCCCTTTATTTGCCCTGGATGATGCCAGTGCAGCCAAAACCCTGCAAATGACGCATCAAGAATGTTTCCAATCAGCATCAGGATACTGGGAGCTGACAGATGCATTAGACTGTTCATTAAAGCTCATTTATTTTCCACGGAATGCAATATAGGTCAAAGTTACAACAGTTATTTTCAGTGTATTTATGCACAATTTCAATCATCAATAGAAGATATTTAACTTATTATCAGATATGAAGGAAAAAGTACATTTGAGAAGCTGCAAGTTGCAAAATTTGGCTTTTATTTAGCAAAGACACACAGCTACAATTGTGAAGAAAGGTCATTACCACTGCAACTCTTGGATGTGAGGTCTTAATAATTAGAAATTTTCGCAAATTTCACAACAAACTGTGTCCATCCTTTAGACTGGCAAATATCATAAGTGATGGCATAATTTAAATAAATAAATAAATAAAATACTTGTCTCATACATTTGACTGTAGTACAGTTTTTGATCCAGAAATAAGGACTAGACTTTACCTTTCTATATCCATTTTTCACTGTAGACATTTTGGATTTGGACATTTTAGTGACTGCTATTCTATTAATGATGGATCTGTTCCCTTTATTTGCTCTGGATGATGCCAGTGCAGCCAAAACCCTGCAAATGACGCATCAAGAATGTTTCCAATCAGCATCAGGATACTGGGAGCTGACAGATGCTTTAGACTGTTCATTAAAGCTCATTTATTTTCCACGGAATGCAATATAGGTCAAAGTTACAACAGTTATTTTCAGTGTATTTATGCACAATTTCAATCATCAATAGAGGATATTTAACTTATTATCAGATATGAAGGAAAAAGTACATTTGAGAAGCTGCAAGTTGCAAAAGTTGGCTTTTATTTGGAAAAGACACACAGCTACAATCGTGAAGAAAGACCATTACCACTGCAACTCTTGGATGTGAAGTCTTAATAATTAGAAATGTTCGCAAATTTCACAACAAACTGTGTCCATCCTTTAGACCGGCAAATATCATAAGTGATGGCATAATTTAAATAAATAAATAAATAAAATACTTGTCTCTTACATTTGATTTCAGTACAGTTTTTGATCCAGAAATAAGGACTAGACTTTACCTTTCTATATCCATTTTTCACTGTAGACATTTTGGATTACCTCAGCAGGAAAAACACAGGTAATCACTATAACTTTAATGATGGATCTGTTCCCTTTATTTGCCCTGGATGATGCCAGTGCAGCCAAAACCCTGCAAATGACGCATCAAGAATGTTTCCAATCAGCATCAGGATACTGGGAGCTGACAGATGCTTTAGACTGTTCATTAAAGCTCATTTATTTTCCACAGAATGCAATATAGGTCAAAGTTACAACAGTTATTTTCAGTGTATTTATGCACAATTTCAGTCATCAATAGAGGATATAATAGAGGATAACTTATTATTAGAGATGAAGGAAAAAGTACATTTGAGAAGCTGCAAGTTGCAAAATTTGGCTTTTATCTGGCAATAATTTTATTCCCAAACAAGAGGTGCTGGGAACATCAAACCCCGCCCCTCACATGTATTGTAGCTTACTGTGGCATCGATCCAGCTGATGTCATCATATCTATGTGTGTGCTGATGCCTCTATATATGTGCTAGAGTTGCACAACATATCATTTAAGCATCATCATCGTGATGTACACTACCAGGCAAAAGTTTGGACTCACCTGGTTTTTCTTTATTTTTATGACTATTTTCATTGTAGATTCTCAGTGAAGGCATCAAAACTATGAATGAACACATATGGAATTATGTAGTTTAAGAAGGTGTGACAAAACTCAAAGCATGTTTTATATTTTAGATTCTTCAAAATAGCCACGTTTTGCTTTTATTACTGCTTTGTGCATTCTTGGCATTCTCTCGATGAGTTTCATGAGGTAATCACCTGAAATGTTTTCCAAAAGTCTGGAAGGAGTTCCAAATGATGCTGAGAACTTGTTGGCCATCTGTGGTCCATCTTATGTCATTTAAATAAGAAGGTGAGTCCAAACTTTTGCCTGGTAGTGTACATGTGCGCAATAGTCACATCGCAGGTCCTGCAGTGTAGGAGGCAAATGAACTCAACGTGTTCTCATCTATTTTCAAGGTATGTGACACACACTGCACACAGCGATCTACCAATCACAATCGTTCTTTATCAAATTGGAGTGAGTCGCTGGTAACAACATTGAACAACAAACAAGAGAAAATCACCGTAAACAAAGACTTGGTACCAAAAAGAAAAGCAACGTCAGTTATTCAAACACATGTTCTGTGTCGATAGTGTCTTGCACCTATTGTCACAACTAGAGGTGAGACGACTAATGTGTTTGACCATTTATGTGAGCACCACACAGCTATTATACACTCCTGAGCATTTTTTCATATCGCAATATACAGGGTGGGGAAGCAAAATTTACAATATTTTGAGGCAGGGATTGAAAGACAGTGTATGACCAATTTGTTTATTGAAAGTCATGAGAATTTATTTGCCACAAGAAAATTTCCATAATAGAAAATGTTTTTATTCTATGTGTCCTCCTTCTTTCTCAATAACTGCCTTCACACGCTTCCTGAAACTTGCGCAAGTGTTCAACAAATATTCGGGTGACAACTTCTCCCATTCTTCTTTAATAGTATCTTTAAGAAAGTCGACATTGCTGTGTGATGTTCTATTGGTAGCATGTTCTAAAACGCCCCATATAGCAGAATCCAGAGGGTTTAGATCTGGGCTAGAAGGCGGCCATAAACATGATTCCCAAAAATTGCTAAAGTTGGATTTGTTGCTGTTGTCAACAAGTGTTTTGGTGTTCTTGTGTAAGATTTTAACTTCAAATCATATTTTACTGCATTTCTAATGGTCTTGTTGTCTTCCTCAAGTTCAATTGCCATTGTTCTCATGGATTTGGTTGGATCTTTTAGGATTTTGGATTTGAGAGCTTTAATAAAAGCTTTGGTACGTTTTTTGTTGCTTCCTCTGCTTCCAGACTTTCTCGTAATAGTTTTGCTCATAGTCATTCTCTTCTTTCCATTATAAACAGTCTTTATGGACACTCCAACTATTTTTGAAATCTCCTTTGGTGTGACGAGTGCATTCAGCAAATCACACACTCTTTGACGTTTGCTTTCCTGATTACTCATATAGGCAAAAGTTTCTGAAAAGGTATGGATAATAGTGTTAGGTATGATTATGACATCAATATATGTTTGGTTTCAAAACAATTGACGTAGTGCCTGCTGAGAAAAAACAACTAAATGTTCATTGTAAATTTTGCTTCCCCACCTGTATATCGCAGGGTAAAAAAAAATCGCAATGTCAGTTTTTTCCAATATCACGCAGCCCTAATATGTACCAAGTTTGAAGTAAATTTAAACAAAATTGATGTTTTTATAGATGTGAAATTTCACCCATTATAAGTAAACGAGGGAAAAATTAATAAAAAATGTTTAACCTTGACCTACGTTTCCCAAAATGTAGTGACATTTATTCTTGGTCACTGGCAATCTATAAACCCAGTATGGTATGAATTCAACCAATAGTTTTGCTACTGAAGTGTTAACAAACAAACAAACAAACTGAACCAAAAACAATACCCCTCGCGTCCTCTTCGGGGGTTGGGGTAATTAACCCTTTCATGCATGAATTATGAGAACCTTAATCATGATTTCCCCCCCCCCGTTTTTATTCCCCTTTAGGCATGAAAAAAAAGTGTAGTTGACAGCTTTTTATGAACCTATTTTTCATTGAGCTGCAAAAATGTCCACTCAAATGGATACGATGTGTTTAATTTTTGAAGCAAAGAAACATGTATTTACTGATATACAGTGAAAACTATGAAATATAAACACTTTTAATGCTGCTAATCTGATGTTTTCTCATTTTTATACATACTCTAATACTAGTTATTACTCACTTCATGGAGATAATATACAAAAAACCCATTTTGTTAAAGAAAAAAATGATAATTACAGTCTAATAACAATTGATTTACACTGACACATGTTACTGCAGATCAGGTTTATCAAGAACAGCAAAGTTACAAATGCATAAGTGTCCACTGTGTTGGCTGATATGGAACTAAAACAACAACACCCATGAATATATAAGAGAACAGCTGGAGAATAACTGTCTACTGGAGCGACCACTGTGCATGAAAGGGTTAATCAAATCAGAGTTGAAGTTCAATAAGACCTTAATGAAAACATATATTAGATATAACTGCAATCAAATCCGCAAGCGCTAAGACTTTAAATGCAATGCTGTGAATAAAGTTATAAAGCTGGGTTCAATTCCAAAGTAAGAATGGCAGTTTGGTTTCTAAGAAATGCATCAATTTGATTTAGGAATTGATGAGGTGGTTTTATTTCCATAAAAACGCTGCATGTAGCACTTTTGAAAACTCATACAATGACAATAAGGTGTTAAACGTACGTACAAGCAGCTCTTTGTATGTTCAGATCAGAGCAGAGCTGGTAGGAGTGAGTTAAAACTAGCAAAAGGTCGTACAGCTTTCACACAAAGGCTACAGCCAAGGTGCACAAACACACACACACACACAGATGCAAACCCCAGTGGGAGATGGATCTGGAAGATGACGGACAACATTCCTCAGCTCAAAGTGGCGGAAGTGGCAGAAAAAACAGTGTCTTGTGAGGAATCTCGCTCAAATGTCAGCAGATTTATGGAGGAAAATATGTCGGAATGTGGATGGAAATTCTGTGTGTGGCAATTTTAAAGCCACTAAGGTCAGGATTTTTCACTACATGGGCACAAATACAGACATGGACAAATGAGATCAGATTAGAGGAAAGTCCAACAATTTAAATACAGGAACGGAAAAAACAGACTGCAGCTAATGAAGATAAGATAAGATAAGATAAGATAAATAGATAGATAGATAGATAGATAGATAGATAGATAGATAGATAGATAGATAGATAGATAGATAGATAGATAGATAGATAGATAGATAGATAGATAGATAGATAGAAAAAAATCTTGAATTAAGCCAAAAAAAAATCTTAAATTAAGTTAAAAAAAAAACTTCAATTAAGCAAAAAAAAAAAAATCTTCAATTAAGTAAAAAAAATCTTTAATTAAGCCAGAAAAAGTCTCAAATTTAGCAAAAAATCTTGAATTAAGCAAAAAAAAAAAATCTTCAATTAAGTTAAAAAAACATTCTTCAATTAAGCAAAAAAAAAAAAATCTTCAATTAAATAAAAAAAAATCTTCAATTAAGCCAAAAAAAAATCTAGAATTAACTTTTTTTTCCCTTTGTTTTAGTGCAAAAAATAACATTAAATTATGAAAATATTCACAATTACAAACTATCCTGTAACACTAAAATATGAATAACCTGAACAAATATGAACAACCTGAAATGTCTAAAGAAAATTAAGCACAATTTTAACACTTTTTCCGCCTGTTCCTCAGTGTTTATTGTCTTTGTAGATCTGATCCATAACGCACATGAACAAATGAGAAGTGGAGGCAGAATAGTGTTAACATTGCATTAAATTTTCTTATGTCTTTTAATTTATATTTCAGTTTTTTCAGGTTTTTTTTTTTGTTTGTTTGTTTTTGGTTTTTCGGGTAGTATATAAAAGTAAGAATTTTCATAATTTAATGGGGTTTTTTTACACTAAAACAAAGACAAAAATTTTGAGTTGTCATTATTTATAGGTTATTATGTTATCATTTTACTAGTCCGGCCCACTTCAGATCAAATTTAGCTGAATATGGCACCTGAACTAAAATGAGTTTGACACCCCTGCCCTAGACGATGCTAGTGCAGCCAAAACCCTGGAAGTGACGCATCAACATGGAATGCAGCATTTGTGAGTTAAAGTAATTACACCTGTGTATTATATGGGTCAAAATGTCTGCTATAACAAAAGCACCTCCCTTCAGCTACTGTACTTATAAGAGAAAAAAAATACGAAAACTGACTCATGGGCAACACAGTTATGTCATCCACTGATTCTATTACACACTGTAACCATTAGATTTGTTCCTACAACCATAATTGAATGAAGCTCAACACTTGACTGAGCACTGACAGCGGTATCAGGCTGCACTGTGTGTTTACAGCCGGTGGAAGACCGACGTGGCTCTTCTCCAGGTTTCCTTTGCTTCTGTTTAGCAGCAAAAAAGAAAGAAGAAGAAGAAGAAAGAAACGGACCCGGCTCAGCCCCAAAAGTAGCCCCACCCTGCCACCGCCACTCACTGTTTCCACTGAGAGCTGCATTCTGGACCAAAGTAGAAGCCAGTGGAAGAGGCCTCGGAGCCGCCACTTGTCATTTTAACCCTTTAACGGACAAGTGACTATTTTTAAGACAGTGACAGCAAGTTATAGTGAGTCAACAATCTCAGGTCCAATGTGGTCTACAGGGTCTGTAAGGTCCACCTCTGCATGAACAGTGAGTGTAACTGCTTTATTAGGTACCATGAAGTAATGGTACTAATGCACAGTTGCAGAAAAATTATTAGACCACTCTTATTTTCTTCAATTTTTTGTTCATTTTAATGCCCGGTACAACTACAGGTACATTTGTTTGGACAAATATAATGATAACAACAAAAATAGCTCATAAGAGTTTAATTTCAGAGCTGATATCTATCCATCCAATTCTTTTACTTACTGGGTCTCAGGAGGATATGGGATTATCCAAAACAAGGAGTTACTTTATATTGAAATAAATGTTGGAATGACAATTAAAGTTCGCTCTCTGATGGGACATTACAGTGTTTTGACCCTAATAATAATAATAACTAGAAGCACTCGGAGAGCGCAGACCTCCGCCAAGGCTGATCAGTGGCCCCCCCCCGTGGGCCCCCCCACGCCAAGGAGGTTATGTTTTTGCCAGGGTTTGTTTGTTTGTCTGTCTGTCTGTCTGTCTGTCTGTCTGTCCGTTAGTGTGCAACATAACTCAAAAAGTTATGGACAGATTTTGATGAAATTTTCAGGGTTTGTTGGAAATGGGCCCCCCCGTGGGCCCCCCCACCCCCGATCACCACCAAAATTTAATCATTTCTTCCTTATCCCATTTCCAACAAACCCTGAAAATTTCATCAAAATCTGTCCATAATTTTTTGAGTTATGTTGCACACTAACGGACAGACAAACAGACAAACAAACAAACCCTGGCAAAAACATAACCTCCTTGGCGGAGGTAATAATAATACATTTTATTTATATAGCACTTATTGCAGAAAGATTTCGCTAAGTGCTTTACAATAAAATCAGGAGTATAATACATTTACATTTATGCATTTGGCAGACGCTTTTTTCCAAAGCGACTTCCAGGGGAAAACCAATCAAATCACTCAATCAATCAAATTTTATTTATATAGCGCCAGATCACAACAAAAAGTTGTGAAATACATGGACGATTATATTTATTTCATTTACATTTTGGCCACTTCTTGTATTTTTTTTCTTTTTTTTTTTGCCACTTTAAGATAAGGAACCAAATATGGTAACTTCACTGACCATGATAAATCGCTTTCATATCAATCCGACATTGACAAAGACAAAAACGAAGGGAATTTTATCCATAATATTTCTATGTTTTAGTTAGTTTTGTAAGCACACAATACAGTTTCAGTTAGTTATAGTTTTTTTTTTTTTTTTTTTTAATTATAGTTTTTATTTATTTCAGTTCACGAAAATGTTTTTTCAATTCTAGTTTTCGTCATTTCATTAGTTTTCCTTTAACGATAATAACCTTGACACACACACACACACACACACACACACACACGGATAACCTCGACTGTTCACATTTACAATCCGATCAAAAGATTCACACACAAACACACATGCTCATTCTCTCGATATAGATCCTGCAGCGTACCACAAACGACAAACCGCATGTGCCTCTCTCAATAGCAGATATAGCATGTGGCAGAGAATAGCATGTTAATTACAGGGCATGTATACTGTAGGCTACAGCTGGAGACGACACACACACACACGCACACACACGCACACACACACACACACACACATACACCAGACATAACAACATGTAAAAACCCCCATAAACACACACGTCTGATGATGATGATATACTCCTGTGCATCAGACCATGCTCCTGAGTGTGTGTCTGTGTGTGTTTTGCTCATTCCGGCTGTTATATATATATATATATATATATATATATATATATATAGGGTGAATCCAGCCTGGGTGTGTGTGTGTGTGTGTGTGTGTGTGTGTGTCATTTCCTGTACGACTCAGCTGGCATGACCAATGAGAGGTTTAGGTTTAGATTGTGGTCGTTTTAAGAGGTACGTCTCATTTCCTGCTTTTTTTCTCCACATGTATCCATATGTCATATTCCTGCTGTAAGCCTGATAAAAACACATGCGCACACGTGACCTCTCCATGATTCCCCTTAGCCCCCGGACCGTCAGAACAAAGCTGTATCACCTCAGCAGTCAATTCCCCCGTTCAGATCCAAATTCCAGTTCAACTTCCATTCCTGGAATTCCACAACTGGCGCTCTGTGGCCAACCTCCCCCTGAACTCCATCCATCCCTCCCTCCCCCATCGCTGCATCCACAGCCAGACAGCCAGCTCACAAAGCCTCTTTCTGTAGCCGCCAGGGCCCGCAGAGCCAAGACCTGCCTTATGCACAGGTAGAGCGCTTTCACACAAAATATAGTAGATTAGAGTCAGGGTTTAGAGCGTTTAACCCATGAAGACCCAGTGCAAATGTTGTGGTACACTGTAAAAAAAAAAAAAAAAAAAAAAACAAACATAAAAAAAATGGTTTTATTCTGGCAGCAGGGGTGCTGAAAAAATACCAGAAAATAATGGAAAATAAGCATCTCATAAAAATACAGTTTTTTGCCTTAACTTTACATGAGATTTTGCTTCTTTTTTTTTTTTTTTTTTTTTTGACTTTTTAATGTTTAACCCTTTCATGCATACTGGTCACTACAGTGGACAGTTCTTCTCCAGCTGTTCTCTTATATACTCATGGGTTTTGTTGTTTTAGTTCCATATCAGCCAACACAGTGGACACTTATGCATACGTAACTTTGCTGTTCTTGATAAACCTGATCTGCAGTAACATTTTTGAGTGTAAATCAATTGTTATTAGACTGTAATTATCATTTTCTCTTTAACAAAATGGGTTTTTTGCATATTATCTCCATGGAGTAAGAACTAGTATTAGAGTATGTTTAAATATGAGAAAACATCAGATTAGCAGCATTAAAAGTGTTTATATTTCATAGTTTTCACTGTATATCAGTAAATACATGTTTCTTTGCTTCAAAAATTAAATGCATCGTATCCATTTGAGTGGACATTTTTGCAGCTCCATGAAAAATAGGCTCATAAAAAGCTGTCAATTACATTTTTTTCATGCCTAAAGAGGAATAAAAACAGAGGAGAAAAATCATGATTAAGGTTCTCATAATTCATGCATGAAAGGGTTAATAAAGAATATTTACATGTATTAAAACAATCAAATTACCTCTAAATATATATATATATATATAAACTAGAAGCACTCAGAGAGCGCAGACCTCCGCCAAGGCTGATCAGTGGCCCCCCCCGTGGGCCCCCCCACCCCCGATCACCACCAAAATTTAATCATTTCTTCCTTTTCCCATTTCCAACAAACCCTGAAAATTTCATCCAAATCTGTCCATAACTTTTTGAGTTATGTTGCACACTAACGGAGAGACAAACAAACAAACAAACAAACAAACAAACAGACAAACAAACCCTGGCAAAAACATAACCTCCTTGGCGGAGGTAATAATTTTCAATGAAACTAAGTTGTACAATCCACTGATAAAAACTGTATTTGGACAGTTTATCAGTGCTTATACATGTTATACATTCACAAAAATACATTTATTCAATATTTTTGTTGTGAAACCTCCCGTAATTACACAAGATATTTGTCAACTAGAAGCACTCGGAGAGCGCAGACCTCCGCCAAGGCTGATCAGTGGCCCCCCCCGTGGGCCCCCCCACCCCCGATCACCACCAAAATTTAATCATTTCTTCCTTGTCCCATTTCCAACAAACCCTGAAAATTTCATCCAAATCTGTCCATAACTTTTTGAGTTATGTTGCACACTAACGGAGAGACAAACAAACAAACAAACAAACAAACAAACAAACAAACAAACAGACAAACAAACCCTGGCAAAAACATAACCTCCTTGGCGGAGGTAATAATTTTCAATGAAACTAAGTTGTACAATCCACTGATAAAAACTGTATTTGGACAGTTTATCATTGCTTATACATGTTATACATTCACAAAAATACATTTATTCAATATTTTTGTTGTGAAACCTCCCGTAATTACACAAGATATTTGTCAACTAGAAGCACTCGGAGAGCGCAGACCTCCGCCAAGGCTGATCAGTGGCCCCCCCCCGTGGGCCCCCCCACCCCTGATCATCACCAAAATTTAATCATTTCTTCCTTATCCCATTTCCAACAAACCCTGAAAATTTCATCCAAATCTGTCCATAACTTTTTGAGTTATGTTGCACACTAACGGACAGACAAACAAACAAACAAACAGACAGACAAACAAACAAACCCTGGCAAAAACATAACCTCCTTGGCGGAGGTAACTAGAAAAGCACTCTGAGAGCGCAGACCTCCGCCAAGGCAGATCAGTGCCCCCCCGATCACCACCAAAATTTAATCATTTGTTCCTTGTGCCAGTATCAATATTTCCTGAAATTTTCATCCAAATCTGTCCATAAATTTTTGAAAGATCCGGATCAGTCTTTGCCATTTGATAGAACACCCCATTGTAAATCCCTGAGTCAAATTGCATGAGATTTGCACAATTCCCCCATATTGTGATTTCCACCATAAATATTAGTCCCATATTTATTTTAACTATATTTTAAGATTCCTTGACCATGAAAACATACCATTAGCAACTGGATTCATAATTATATCCTTATTAGTTCAGTAGTTATTCACAAAAATCACATTTCTCGTAATGGCGGTTTTCTTCTGGATCTAGCTCCTTAAGTATTAAAGCTACATGAAATCCGGTGGCATACTCCCGATGCGGAACTGACTGAGCTACACGATGGCGCTTGTCAGAAATTTCTACCTTTAATATTAAAGGCACAGTAGGCCAAAAAGTAAGGGCACCCCCATTTTTTATATAAATTGAGATAAAATCCGCCTTCTGGATCAGATCCGGATCAGCCTTTGAAATGTGATAGAGGACCCCATTGTCAATTCCTGAGTTAAATTTCATGAGTTTTGGTCAATAATTAAGCGACATATTGGGAAACGAAAATTTTGGCCCCATTTACCACAATGTTAACGAAAATTTCAAAGTGATCCAGAATCCAGGATTTCTGCCGGATCACCCCCAAAAGTTAATCATTTCTTCCTTATCCCATTTCCAACAAACCCTGAAAATTTCATCAAAATCTGTCCATAACTTTTTGAGTTATGTTGCACACTAACGGACAGACAAACAAACAGACAAACAAACCCTGGCAAAAACATAACCTCCTTGGCGGAGGTAAAAACAACTCTATACTTTCAAGAAGCACTATTCATTATTATATTATCCTCTGTATTTTTGCAATTTTCACTGCTTTCCTATATTTACTTTCCTATATTCAATTTAAATGCTGATGAAACCTCAAAGTAAATTCAAAGGTTATCACATCAAAACAGAAAACTGAAGATAAAGGGATTTTTTTTTCAGCAACGATATCAATAACCGAACATAAAAATAAGTGCTTCCATCCGCTGTCACTTATCAAACTCCATGGGTTTTACTGGTGAATCAGTGTTGTAGAAGATGACAGACAAAAGATGACAATCAAAGCTAATGATGAAAAATAAAGCAGCAGTGTTCAATATCTTATGTCAGTGTTTTTCAACCTTGGGGTCGGGACCCCACGTGGGGTCACCTGAAATTTCTAGTAATTGATAAAAGTAAAAAAAACAACACCTTACTAATAAAAAATATATGGTGAGTTGACAGAGACAATCCCAGTACATAAAAGACATGACAAACTGTGAACCTGAAACTGAAGCACTGTGGTTCTGTTTATCTGTCAAATGTTCATTGTGGTCAGTTTCAGATGCTGCAGCTCTTTCATAATTCATAGTTTGAGTTCTTGTTTGTTCAGTATTAATTGTCAGCCTTGTAAATCTAAGCTGGACTGACTGTACATATCCTGACCAAAGGAAAATCAAATTCTCACTTTGTGCAGTAATCTACACCTGGCTTTTCTGCCTCCGTCCATAATAATATACATTACAGGGTGGGGAAGCAAAATTTACAATGAACATTTAGTTGTTTTTTCTCAGCAGGCACTACGTCAGTTGTTTTGAAACCAAACATATATTGATGTCATAATCATACCTAACACTATTATCCATACCTTTTCAGAAACTTTTGCCCATATGAGTAATCAGGAAAGCAAACGTGAAAGAGTGTGTGATTTGCTGAATGCACTCGTCACACCAAAGGAGATTTCAAAAATAGTTGGAGTGTCCATAAAGACTGTTTATAATGGAAAGAAGAGAATGACTATGAGCAAAACTATTACGAGAAAGTCTGGAAGATACTATTAAAGAAGAATGGGAGAAGTTGTCACCTGAATATTTGAGGAACACTTGTGCAAGTTTCAGGAAGCGTGTGAAGGCAGTTATTGAGAAAGAAGGAGGACACATAGAATAAAAACATTTTCTATTATGTACATTTTCTTGTGGCAAATAAATTCTCATGACTTTCAATACACTAATTGGTCATACACTGTCTTTCAATCCCTGCCTCAAAATATTGTAAATTTTGCTTCCCCACCCTGTATATAGACTAAATGTCATCTAAAATTAATGTTTATTTGCAACATAGTACAGCAAACTATTACATCATCAAAAACAAATGAATTTTAGCAACGAAAAAAATGTCTCTGTTTTGAATGTCTGGGGTCGCCAGAAATTTGTGACATTAAAATGGGGTCATGAGCCAAAAAAGGTTGGAAACCACTGGATTACGTAGATATCACAATATGACCAAAAATATGATTTAGACAATTATGCTAGGAGGCTAATGATGTCTAATTTGTATCTTAACTGGCCCATATGACCTGGAAACCCTTCCTGCTATTGGAGGATATTCTTGGAATAAACTGAAAACATGGAATAATAGTAAGTAAATGCCAAACCACAATATGGCTCACCACCATCACGTGTGTATACGGTGTGCATACAATATATGTGTGTTCCAGGTCCACTGATAATGAGCTATTTAAGGTCGATATAAGTAATCTTACATCATGGTTAATTATTTTAATCTGGCATATGATCGACCAACATTTATTCTAAATGGTCCATTATCAGTGTAATTATATATATATATATATATATATATATATATATATATATATATATATATATATATATATATATATAGATATATATATATATAGATAGATAGATAGAGAGAGATAGATAGATAGAGAGATAGATAGATAGATAGATAGATAGATAGATAGATAGATCTTTTATTCTGTTTATTATTTATTTGTTCCATTGATGGCTGTTTGTGGGATGTTCAGAGTGTTTTTCTTCTTGTACTGCTGCTGTTGTAACAAAGCAATTTCCTGCAAAGGATCAATAAAGTATCTATCTATCTATCTATCTATCTATCTATCTATCTATCTATCTATCTATCTATCTATCTATCTATCTATCTATCTATCTATCTATCTATCGTATTTACATACATGGTAAGGAGCCATCTGTTAGTAGTTTTACTGTCACTAACACAAGGCAAGGCAAGTTAATTTGTATAGCACAAGGCAATTCAAGGTGCTTCACACAGGACACTGAAATAAAAAGAAACACATTTAAAACATTATAAAAGAAACATGTAAAAGGTGATTAAAAACAGCAAGTAAGAAAACAACACATAAAACCCAAAAATATAAAAGCACACATATTAAAGTAAGGGTTGCAGTGAAGACTTTCGAACGAGAATATAAAATTTAAAAAGTCAAAAGCCGTTTAGTCAGAGGCAGCAGTGAACAGGTGAGTCTTGAACCTGGACTTAAAAGAACTCAGACTCTCAGCAGACCTGATATTTTCTGGTAGGTTGTTCCGGATATACGGAGCATAGAAACTGAACATTGGTTCTCCATGTTTAGTTCTGACTTTTGGAACCCAGAGCAGACCTGCACCAGATGACCTGAGTGGTCTGGGTGGTTCATACTGGACTAGAAGGTCTCTGATGTATTTTGGGCCTAAACCATTCAGTGCTTTATTTGCTAGCAGGAGAATTTGACCATATGATCGACCAACATTTATTCTAAATGGTCTATTATCAGTGTAATTACAGTATTTACATACATGGTAAGGAGCCATCTGTGTTAGTAGTTTTACTGTCACTAACACAAGGCAAGGCAAGTTAATTTGTATAGCACAAAGCAATTCAAGGTGCTTCACACAGGACACTGAAATAAAAAGAAACACATTTAAAACATTATATCTAGTATATGTTATAGTATCTTCCAGACTTTCTCGTAATAGTTTTGCTCATAGTCATTCTCTTCTTTCCATTATAAACAGTCTTTATGGACACTCCAACTATTTTTGAAATCTCCTCTGGTGTGATGAGTGCATTCAGCAAATCACACACTCTTTGACGTTTGCTTTCCTGATTACTCATATGGGCAAAAGTTTCTGAAAAGTTATGGATAATAGTGTTAGGTATGATTATGACATCAGTATATGTTTGGTTTCAAAACAATTGACGTAGTACCTGCTGAGAAAAAACAACTAAACGTTCATTGTAAATTTTGCTTCCCCACCCTGTACAGATACCAACAACATTCTTGAAATCTGACTTCTAATATTCCACCAGCACAAATAAATGTATTTCCAAAACCAAAACAGGTGCTACTGAGGAAAAGAAATAGAATAAAATAACTGAGTTACAAAAAAAAAAAAGAAAAAGAAAAAAAAGCAATATTAAAAACAAAAAGAGGTATTTAGAGCTCTTGTATTGCTTGAATTATTGGTTTCCGTCTTCTCTCAAATTTTTCTAGTTTCAGTTGTAACCTTGCAGTAGTTTTTTCCATAATAACAACCTTTTTTACTTTGTCTATCCATTGCGTTATGTTGGGGGGGTGTGGTTTCAGCCAGTTAATTGTGATCATTTTCTTTGCTATTACAAGTAAGACTTTCAATGTCGACTTTCTTAAAGATACAGTCTACTCTCGTTAAACCGCCCGCCGTTATACCGCCATTTTCGCTCACCGCCGACCAAAACCATTGCACAAAAATCCCCAATGCATTATTCCATTAGCTACCGCCATTTCCACCTATCGCCATCCGCCAGCCCAGTTCCACGCACAAACAACACTTATACCATTGATTTCCCGACCGTTATACCGCCAGCGTGATTGCCATCGAGTACACATAAATTTTAACAATGCACTGAAACAAACGCACCAGACGCTGATCGCGACAAGCTACGAGTAGGTCTACGGAACGGCCACCGTTCATTTATCGCAGAACACTCAGTAGGTCAGGATGTCGGGAAGAGGACGTGGGATTAAGCCAAAGCCTCAGGATGATGGGGTGTCATTTCCCGACACGGTATAATAATGCTTAAAATGTTTCCCCACTTTAAATGATCCCTTACAACATAACAGAATCAAGATTTATTTAGAAACGCAATCAGAACGGGTTAACGGAGGCAGCATAGACATCATATAGTAAAGACATGCACATTATGGACGCAACCCGTTGTAACGCCATTTTCGCTATACCGCCAATTTGGCCGTGAACGGAAGTTGGCGGTATAACGAGAGTAGACTGTACTATTAAAGAAGAATGGGAGAAGTTGTCACCCGAATATTTGAGGAACACTTGCACAAGTTTCAGGAAGCGTGTGAAGGCAGTTATTGAGAAAAAAGGAGGACACATAGAATAAAAACATTTTCTATTATGTACATTTTCTTGTGGCAAATAAATTCTCATGACTTTCAATAAACTAATTGGTCATACACTGTCTTTCAATCCCTGCCTCAAAATATTGTAAATTTTGCTTCCCCACCCTGTACAAGAGAACAGCTGTAGAATAACTGTCCACTGTAGTGACCACTACGCATGAAAGGGTTAAAGTCAGTATTTTCAGGTTAGGACACTAATATGTTCCATCAGCAACTATCAGCACTAACCTTTCCTAGTAGTAATAAAACATTCTATCACCTCTGTTTAATTGTCTACCTCTGATGTGTGTATTCTTATGAGTATGTTTTCCTTCTTCAGTGACTTTTCTTCAACCTCTGGCTCCGACAGACAGACAGACAGACAGACAGACAGACAGACAGACAGACAGACAGACAGACAGACAGACAGACAGTGTGTGTGAAGCTGAAGTGGGAGGTTGATAGAATCAGAGAAAATGTAACACACATGGCCTCTTTGTCTCCATCAGGAGATGTGTAGCCTACTGTTACAGCTGGAGGCTCTGCTCGCCAAAACTAACGTCCCTCCCAAAAACCGCTCCCACGCACGCACGCACGCACTTACACACACTTACCACCACTCTGCACGTCTGTAATGATACAATAAGAAAAACATTTATAAAGGAATTTAACTTGACCTTCAAAACAGGTCACACACACAGAGTCAGTGACTGAGCGCTTCAGCTTCACTTCCTGTGCGACACACACTTGCATAGTGTTTAGTAAACTGGGTATTTCCTCCCCTGGGTACCTCCAGTTCTACACATGGCTTCTTTTTTTTCCCCTAGTTCTATTTCTCTCTCTTTTTTTTTTTTTCCTTTTCCACATCATGTCATAGGCTTTCTAGGATTTCAGCCTTTCAACAAATCTACTAGAATTTAGAGTCGTTGCTGTTTAGATCTCGACAAAGGAGATCGACGAGGTACAATTACTTATAATAATCACAGAAGTAGAAATACACTGGAGAAGTTATCGATCTTGCAAGAAAACAAAGCCAGTAGGGTGATTGTAAATGATATATAATGTCCACAAATAGAACTATTTAATGACACCAGTCAGTTTTATCATTCTGCCACACTGGAAAAAATCTAAATCTTATCAAGTGTATTTTTCTCATTTCTAGTCCAAATATCTCATCACACTTAAAATAAGACATAATCACCTAAAGGGTAACTTTTCAGTGAGATATAAGAACTTATTTTTAGACAAGAGATCTTGAAAATCTTATTTCAGGAAATCTTACCAAGATAATTTTCATTTGTTCCATTGGCAGTTTTTTTTTTTGCTTGAATTAAGCAAAAAAAAAAAAATCTTGAATTAAGCAAAAAAATCTGCCAATGGAACAAGTGAAAATGTTTCTTTCTCAAGTGATTTATCACTGTTTACTATACTTAACTTTTTCAGTGTTAATCAATAATCAGTCATTCATTAATCATGTAGATGTCCATTAAATTTTAGAGTAAATTCAAAGGTTATGATATCAAAACAGAGTTGAGTTTCCAAAATAATTTA
The DNA here is from genome assembly GCF_902148855.1 of Sphaeramia orbicularis. Classification (NCBI taxonomy): domain Eukaryota; kingdom Metazoa; phylum Chordata; class Actinopteri; order Kurtiformes; family Apogonidae; genus Sphaeramia; species Sphaeramia orbicularis. The sequence goes on from NC_043971.1 coordinate 12,513,625, forward strand.
ATTTGTCAAATTATGAAGGGCTATGAAAGTAATATGATTACAAAATGACTTATAACACTGAATGTAGTATAATTTGTGTTTAAGTATTTATCTGCTGCAACTTCTGGTGTGGACTTGGACTAAGGATGAGAATAGGAGAAGCAGAAATAAGCCTCCGGCTTCAGCTTCTTCCTTTTTCAGTTACAAAATGTGTTAATTTTATGTTTGTTTGCTTTTTAATATGTATGTTTTGTTTTGTTGTTTTTTTTAATATGTATGTGTTTTGTATTTTGTATTTAACTGAAAATAAACATTCATTCATTCATTCATTCACATTCATTCATTCATTCATTCAGAAAATTGATGAAAATGTGACTTTTTCAGCAAAATATAACATTAACTGCACTTAAAAACAAGAGTCTCCATCCACGGTCATTGATCCAACTCCATGCGTTTTACTGGTGAATCAATGTTGTAGAAGATGATGGTGTTTCCATGGTAAGTGATTTATCACCATTTATTTAGAATATTATCCTCTGTGTTTTGTATTTTATCAGTATAAATCAGGTATTTTCCTGTATTTAACTGACTGATCGTGTAGATATTCATAAAAATTTGGATTAAAGTTAAGGGTTATTACTTAAAAAAAAAAAAGAGAAAAATGACGATAAAGTGTCTTTTTCAGTCCAATCTCTCATTAACTGAACATTACCCCAGCGTCTCCATCCACTGTCACTGATCCAACTCCATGGGTTTGACTGGTGAGTCAGTGGTGTAGAAGGTGACGGTGTTTCCACGGTAACTACGAAGCCTCCAAACATCCTAATGGGTCACTACTTTGTACTTTTTTTTAATTAATTTTGTTCATTTCTATTTATTTCATTTATTATTTTGTTCATTTTATTCATTATTTTGGCTGTTTTTGTTAATTTTGTGGCTTACTTGATCCTTTTTTACTTTAGTTTGGACATTTTTTGCTTATTTTTTTCCCACATTATTATTTTGTGACTTTTTTTTCTTTTTAATTCATTTTCATTTATTGTATCCACTGTCATTAATCTAACTCCATGGGTTTTACTGGTGAATCAATGTTGTAGAAGATGATTGTGTTTCCATGGTAACTATGGAGCCTTTGAACGTCCAGATGGGTCATATCTGATGACCATGAAAAGACGACAAACTACATTAAAATACAGAAGATAACATTATAATAAACAATGATAAATCACGTAAGGAAGAAAAATGATCACTTGTTCCATTGGCCGATTTTTTTGCTTGAATTAAGCAAAAAAAAAAAAAAAAGAAAAAAAAAAATCTTGAATTAACCCTTTCATGCATGGATTATGAGAACCTTAGTCGAGATTTTTTTCCCGAGTGTTTTTATTCCTCTTTAGGCATGAAAAAAACAATGCAATTGATTTTTTTTTAATAAACCTGTTTTTTATGAAGGTAGATTTGTTTCTTTATTGCTTTAACTAAAAAAATTCAATTAAAAAAAGTGTTTGAATGCAAAAAATTTTTAATTGATTTTTTTTTTTTTTTTTTAATGAAAATATTTTTTTTAGTTAAAGCAATAAAGAAACAAATCTACCTTCATAATTTTTTGTGGAGTTCCAAAAATATCCACTCCGCTGGACACAATGTTAAATTTTTGAATATCAGAAAGTGATATACAAAATCAAAACACTTTAATGCAGCTAATCTGATGTTTTCTCACATTTTATCATATGTGCAATTTTTATTAGCAACTGATTTACACTCAAACATGTCACTGCAGATCAGGTTTACCAAGAACAGCAAAGTTATAGTAATGGTATGAATGTCAATGTATGGGATGATGCATAGGTGTCCACTGAGTTAACTCATATCGAACTAAAACAACAAAACCCATGAATATATTAGAGAACACATGTAGAATAGCTGTCCACTGTAGTGACCAATATGCATGAAAGGGTTAAGCAAAAAATCTGCCAGTGGAACAAGTGAACATTATCTTGGTAAGATTTCCTGAAATAAGATTTTCAAGATCTATTGTCTAAAAATAAGTTCTTATATCTCACTGAAAAGTTACTCTTTAGATGATTGTCTTATATTAAGTGTAATGAGATAGATTAAGATTAGATTTAGATCCTTTATTGTCAGTATACAGTACAATTTACCACACTCTGAAATTCAACCTCTGCTTTTAACCCATCTCTAGAACATGCAGGAACACACCACACACTGCAAACTAGGAGCAGTGGGATTGTCATAGCAGGTGCCTAGGGAGCAAATGGGGGGTTAAGTGCCTTGCTCAAGGGCACATCAGCCAACAACTTTTTCTGCCAGTCCGTGGAATCGAACTGGCAACCCTTCGGTCACAAGCCGACGCTCCAGCCCTCTAGGCCATGGCTGCAAAAATACACTTGGTAAGATTTAGATTTTTTTCCAATATGGCAAATTAACAACGACAGACAACTCCAGTATTTGGTAAAGATGCTGCTGATTATAGAGCACAACAGACACAATCATGTAAAAATAAAATGATGCAACAATCCCTCTACCGACAGAAATTACATGAACATGAACTAGTGGATATAAATAACTACATCCCATATATCAAACTTTTAACCACATAATTATAACTACACACAATTATATTTTGCACACTTATTACGGATATTTCTTTAATCATCATGTTGATAATATATGGTCTAGTATATATCATAGAAATTGCTGTTCTGATTTTGTGTCTTAATAGAATGTTTTAATATGTATATTTTTTTGGTATTTTTACTTTCTTACCTCTGCCAGGAGGTATTGTGATCACTTTGGTTTGTGTGTTTGCTTGTTTGTTTGTTAGCAAGATAACTCAAAAAGTTATGGACGGATTTTCATGAAATTTTCAGGAAATGTTGATACTGGCACAAGGAAGAAATAATTAAATTTTGGTGGTGATCGGGGGGGGGGGTCTGTCTTGGCGGAGGTCTGAGCTCTCCAACTGCTTTTCTTGTTTCTTGTTGTATTGGTAATTTCTTTCCTGCAACTTTTTATTATTATACTTGAATGGAGTGACTGTAACACCCAATAATTTCCCCCTGGGATTAACCCATAAAGACCCAAACAGCTACCGGTTGTCATATCAGTACTTGGACTCTTGTATGTTTTGTCTGTCTTGTGTGTCATTTCCTGTTTTATTTTGTTAATCCTCCTCTTGTGTCATGTCTGGTGTCTTTGCTTCCTCTCCCTGATTGTTTCACCTGTGTTGATTACCTGTCTCCGCCCTGATTTGTTCCACCTGTGTCTCATTGTCTTCCCTCCCTTCTGTGTATATAAGCCCTGTGTTTTCCCCTGTCCTGTGCCAGTTCGTATTCCTTCCTTGTGTTGTGTATACTTACCAGCGATTCTCTGAACCTGTTCATCTGCCTGTCTGTTCGTTCCTGACCCGGTTTGTTCCCCGACTTCTGAGCCTGCCTGATCCCTGCCTGTACCTCTGCCTGATTCTGCCTCACTGGTTTTCGACTTTTGCCTGGACTCACGGTTAGTGCTTTGCTTTATCCCCATGTACCGTTGCCTGTTTTCTGGATCCTCTGTGTATGACCTGGTCTGTCCCCTGACTCTCCTCTGTTTCCTCCTAGTCGGGTTACCCTCGTGTGTTCCCGACCCGGGCAGAGAGTTTCCCTTGCTGGTCTCGGGCGCCGTGACGAATTCACACAGTCTGACCTGCGAAGACTCCTTAACGAAACCTTTTTGTGAACTGTTAATTTTGTCCGTGTTTAATAAACACTCCTTAACTTTATTCCTGTCTGTTGGTTGTGCATTTGGGTCCAAGACTTGTGTCACTGGTTCTAACACCGGTGACCAAAACCATCTACTGATCTAAAGTGTTTAATATCTACTGATCCGCTAATCCTACCAATCTTTGTAAATAATTGATGTAAAATGCAGTTTTTCATCTTTTCATGGTCATCAGATATGACCCATTTGGACGTTCAGAGGCTCCGTAGTTACCGTGGAAACACTGTCATTTTCTACAACATTGATTCACCGGTACAACCCATGGAGTTGGATCAATGACAGTAGATGGAGACACTTGTTTTTACTTTCAGATGTTGCCATCTTTGCAAAAATGTCACTTTTTCTTCAGTTTTCTCTATTTTTGATATAATAACCTTTGAATTTATTCTGAATTGTTATGAACATCTACATCACAGGTGTCAAACATGCGGCCCAGGAGCCAAATCTGGCTCGCCAAAGGTTCCATTCTGGCCCGCGGGATGAGAGTGCAAAAATTAACCCTTAACAGTCCAGGTTGTCCAAATCATTTTGGTTCAGGTTCCACATACAGACCAATGTGATCTACAGTAAAAATAACAACACAATAACCCATAAATAATGACAACAACAAACTTTCTTTGTAAAAAATTTAAATAAAAAAAATAAGATTACACTGTGAAAATACTTACATTTACAAAACTATTTTTTCCATAATAAAATGCAAATAAATACATAAATATAAACAAATATGAACAACCCGGAATGTGCAATTTTAACAATATTCTGCCTGTTATTAAATGTTTTGTGCATTTATGGATCCACTGTGATCTGCAGTTGTGTTAATAATAAGAGATGGAATATTGTAGAAAATGTTCAAATTTTGGTTCCAAACTCCAAAATTTTTACAATATTTTGCCTGTTACCAAATGTTTATGTAACATTGTGTGTAATGTACATGTATAAATAACAAGTTGAGGCATAATATTGTTAAAATGGCACAAATTTTTCAAATGAAACTTCTGTTTTTTCAGGTTATTCACATCTTTTTTGTAAAATGTAAATATTTTCATAATTTAATTGAGGTTTTTTTGTACTAAAACAAAATGAAAAACTTGGATTTGTCATTATTTATAGATTTTTAGGTCATTAGTTTACTGATCTGGCCCGCTTGAGATCAAATTGGGCTAAATATGGCCCCTGAACCAAAATGAGTTTGACACCCCTGATCTATATGATCAGTGAATTAAAAATAGGAAAATACATGATTTACACTGAAAAATGCAAAATGCAGATGATAATGTTATAATAAATGGTTATAAATCACTTAAGAAAGGTTAAATAGAGTGAAAAAAAAAAAAACACTTGGTCGCTGCAGCAAAAGCGGCACTGGGTCTTTATGGGTTAATAAAGTATTCTGATGATTCTGGTAACAGTGTAGAAGGTATAAGGGGATGTATTTGCAGACATAAGATATAATATTCATAGGTAAGCAGTCCACCTCCACAGATTCAGCCATATTACATACTAAAAGCTGCAGTATTTGATAGTTTTCTTGCGTCATTGCGTAAAATTTCCATTGCCTCTAAGCATATTGTATTAAGTGATAAAACAGGATATAAGACCTCTACATCTGCTTCAAGGTATCTGCAGGTGGATGGGCGCCACATCTACATTTTTACTCTTCCACCTCGCTAAAAACATATATCATTAGTAAAAATCTTTCCAAATCCTTCTGTCACATAGTACATTTTCTACAGCCACAAAAAAAGAAAATGAGACGCAGATGTTTTATTTCCTCTTGAATTACAATAAGCTTTAATTATAGATTTTTGTCTGATGATGTCAGAGGAGTATCACGCACCGGACCGTTTAAGCTAGATTATCTGCATTAACGCTCTTAATATTTGAACCATATATGTGCAAATACGAACGCTATCATTCCATCGATGAATGAGCTTCCTGTTCCTGCATAAAAGGCCTCGCAGCAGAGCGAATCACCAGTGAAAATGACTTCTCTTAACCCCTCTTCATCCTTTTATTAGCCCACCTCCACAGTGAGATATTAGGGGGATTTTGCAGTGACGTACATGCGCCCCCGCACAGCTTTAAAACAACAAGCTCTGGCCGAGGCGGTGGGAGAGAAAAACACATCAGCAGGGGATTGGATGTTAACGGGATGAGCTCATAGCACGAGGAGGTCAGTAAGCGCGAGGTGAAAGGTCATTTACAACTGACCTGTGAATGAAACGACTGCATTTGTGTGTACTAATAGTCCAGACTGAACTTAAACTGATCTGATGATGGATGGATGTAATGATGGATTAGTTTGACTCATCAGACAGTTATTGAAGGGCTGATTAGGAAATGACTGCTTGCTATGGAAAGCCTAAAACCTCTGGTATTAACCCTTCATGCATGATGTCCACATTTGTGGACACATAGTTTGAGCTCACTTTCCAAAGGGTTATAAAGGCAATATTCTCCAAACCACATGGGTTTCCCCTCTATAGACCCAAAGCAATACAATGAAAAGAAGTGTCATCTTAGTTTTGGAATTTGGACTGGTCTGTGATCTCATGAAGTTATCCTCCTAAGACCCAGCTATGGGTTTTCTGTCCACGATTGTAAACAGGAGTCATATCTTTATACGAAAAAAACCCCAAAATAAACAAAAAACAGCTGTCCACCGCAAAGGACATTCCATAAATTTAAAAAAAAAATATGTCTGAAAAAAATATTGCATCATGATGTTTCCAATATAAGCAATTATTTTAAGTTATTTTATAATTATTTAAAAGTCAAATATTAAATATCTTCTTAATAAAGCCATATTTTTTTAAAATAAAGTCCAAAATGCATTTCAACTTTAGCCTAATTTTGAGTAATAAAATCAATCTAAAAAATAATCTAGATAATTTTTTTCATAAATCATGCATGAAAGGGTTAATATGGAGATTCTATCTATGTATTGATTAATTAACTGCTGGTAATGGTGAATTATTTATATAGTTCAAAAGGGCTGTGACAGAATCATTCCTATATGCTAAGTGTTTATGTAATTGACATATAATCATGAAGTATTCCCCTTAACCCTGGATCAGGCAAGTGACTATTTTTGGTCATTTCCACAAACATTAAGTAACCTCCTGAGTAGGGATGGGAATTGATAAAAATTTAACGATTCCGATTCCAATTCCATTATCGCTTTTGCTTATCGATGCAATTCCTTATCGATTCTCATTGGGTGAGGGAATAAAAGAGTACAGTTGTTTGCATTAACTGTCTTTTATATTTCCATCTCTGCACAGAAAATATAACATATACAGTATGTACAAATAATAATCACAGATGATGCCGGGCCCAGTTTGGGGGTGGGGGGGTGCGTACAGTGAAAGTGAAACTAAAGACACTTTACTAATTCCTCTATTGCCGCATTTTCACAACGTGGAACTGGTTCGATTCTGCCCGTCTCCCATTGTTGTGCACCTCATTTCCTTTCCATATCAAATGAATCACATGCTGTGTGGACAAATGTTTGAGCAGATTGGAGAGATTCCACCCTTTTGAAGAAAAGGAAGCTTTGCAAGTGTTACAAGTGGCCCTGTTGTCTTTTTAGACCGTTTCTGCCTCAACGCCATGTTGGCTACGTTCCGACCAAAACAATACAGCGTACACGTGACGTCATCGCACGTGTGCAACGAAGGCGGAATCGATACGCAGAATCATTAAGCAGGCAGGCAAACGATTCCAAGGAATCGAGCAACTGGGATCTAGTTCTCAAAAAAAAAAAAAAAACGGTTCTCGATTCCTATCCCTACTCCTGAGACCCAGCAAAGCATTTTTGTCCTCTGCAGTTGACAACAGTTTCACAGCTTTACTTTAAAATAAAAATTACATAATGTCCACTGAAAAGGACATTATATTAAAAAAAAATTTAAAAAATCTGTCTGAAAAACTTGTTGCATCATGCTATTTCCAATTAAGGCACTTATTTAATGTAAAATGGTGAAAATGTTTACTTACTGGGTATCAGGAAGATATGGGGCCAATCCTGTACCTCAGTGAGATCGAGAAGTATGTTGGTTTTTATTAGTCAAAGAAGGTCCCATGGACTATTGCACAGGTGTCAAACTCCGGTCCTTGAGGGCCTATATCCTGCATGTCTTAGATATTTCCCTCTTCCAGCACACCTGGTTCAATTAATGATCAGCTCATCATCCAGCTTTGCAGAAACCTGATAATGATGTCATGGCTTCCAGGTGTGATGGAAGAGGGAAATATCTAAAACATGCAGGATACTGGCCCTCGGGGACCGGAGTTTGATACCCCTGGACTGTTGGTATTGGTTGTTGTCCATCCATCGTCCATAAACAGTTTTTCAATAATCTTCTTTTCTGAAACTGTTGGTCAGAATGACTTTACATTTGTTGTGGAACATCTTTGGGGTAAGGTCCACCAAGTTTGTTCAAAGAACTAGGAAATTTTGATTTTTTTTTAATGTTTGACAAATTTTTGAAAAATTTTAAAAGTCTCCATTGATTTATAATGAAATACATTTCAAAGTGCTATAACTTGAAAAAAGTTGAAGATATAGTTACTGTTGGCAATAGACAGGAAGTCACATATGGGCTTTCATTTGGCGCCATGATCTTTGACCTTGACTGACCTTGAAAGGTGAAACCCAAGGTCATCTATGTCCAGATTTCTAGAAACTTTTTCTCCAAAACTGTCAGCCAGAATAAATTTAACAACCATTTACTGCATTACAGAGTATTTCAATTACACACAGGGCATTGTACCATGTGTACAGTAATGTGGGGAATGTTAGAAACAGCTGTATTGTATTTTGGAAAAGTTTACATTGTGTTCTAATTCAGTAGATAGTTTCACTTAATATCTAACTGCAAATCCATCAATGTTATTTACAATACACAGTAATATACATGATTATCATGATCAATTTGACCCAAACAGTAATGATCTCTATGAGCTGTTGGCATTTTAAGAAGCTTTGTCAAAACATAGTGAAGATTTACCAAATTTGAGTCACTAATAAAGAAAAAATTAAGTCAAAAATGCAGGTTGGCTGCAGTTTCTAAGATGCAGTCATGGGTCAAAATGTGAAATTCTGAGAAGTAATGAGAGAATGGGTTTTATGTTTGTCTCAGAGCTACTAGATCTACTTAAAAACACTGTCTGCACATGACAATACATTCACTTTACAGGTTCTTTCTAGTGGAAGACTTATAAATATATTACATAATGTGTGTAAATCAATATATACGTTAGAACACTTTATCAAATACACTGAAAATATCAGCTAACCAGTTCTTTTGTCATTTGTTTTCCAATTCATCGTATTAAAGTATGTAAGATTTTGCACATTTAACCCTTTCATGCATGATGTCCATATTTGTGGACACATAGTTTAACTCACTTTCCAAAGGGTTTTAACCTTTGTCTTGTGTTAGCTTTCTGTTACCATCTCTTCTGTTAACAGGTCAGTTTTGACCCATGTCTTAAATCAGCTGTAAAATACACTAAAAACTATTATCGATCATCCAGTTTGTTTCACATCTCTTGGTTATCTTGTTAGGCTTCCTTATCCATGAAAATATTGGTTTTAATATTTTTGGTATGGGCCTCTGGGCCTTTTTTTTGTCAGTATACCCCTCCATGTGCTCTTTGCAAGTCACCAACTCTAAACTGAATTGACCTCACATGTCTGGACAGGCCTGCCGTAGCTTGTTTTGTTTTTGTGCAGGTATACTGGATAAAAAGGCAAAATGAGAATCCCCAAAAATTCACATGATTGGGAGAGGAGCTGGCTGTCAGTGTGTTGGCTGACAGTGCACTTATGATTTCAGTTTTGGCTCTAATTATTGCTTTATAATCTTATTTTTATAACTGGGTCAAAACCGACCCTAACAGCACAAAGGTCATAATTTCAACCAGAGCATTTCATAATTTGGTGAAACAAAAAAAGTTTGTATTATTTTGTTAAAATAGAGGTTCCTGACAAAGTCAAAAAGCCTTGATGCAATAAACAAATTTTATGTGGTTCATTTATGCATTTAAAACCTAAAATGGGTCAGTGGCGACCCTAACACCAGAGGAAGGTTAAAGGCAACATTCTCCAGACCACATGGGAGCAGTCTCTATAGACCCTCAGCAATACAATGAAAAAAGGATCATCTTAGTTTTAGAATTTGGAACACTCTAATCTCATAAAGTTAACCTCATTAGACCCAGCTATAAAGAGTTTCACAACTTTATGCAAAACAAACAAAAAAAAAAACAAACTGTCCATCATAAAGGACATTCTATAAAAAAAAACAAAAACAAAACGTATCTTAAAAAACTGTTGCATCATGATGTTTCCAATATTGGCAATTATTTAATAAAAAAAAAAAAAAGCCAAATCTTGTACTTTCCCAGGTCTTAGGAGGTTAAATATCTTCTTAATAAAACCATATATTGAAAAAAAAAAAATCAAAATACATTTCAACTTTTGCCAAATGTTGGGTAACAAAATCAATCTAAAAAAATCTAGATCAGGGGTCTCAAACTCATTTTCTTTCAGGGGCCACATTCAGCCCAATTTGATCTCAAGCGGGCTGGACCAGTAAAATAATAGGATAATAACCTATAAATAATGACAACTCCAAATTTTTGTCTTTGTTTTAGTGCAAAAAAACCCAATTAAATTATGAAAATACTTACTTTATAAACTATCAAAAAAACCAAAACAAAACATGTAAATAACCTGAAAAAACTGAAATTTAAATTAAAAAATGAAGAAAATTGAGTGCAATTTTAACAATATTATGCCTAAACTTATAATTTCCACATGTGCATTGTGGATCGGATCTACAAAGACACTAAACACTTAGTAATAGGCAGAAAATAGTTAAAATTGTGCTTAATTTTCTTTAGACATTTCATATTTGTTCAGGTTATTCACATTTTATTGTTACAGGACAGTTTGTAAATGTAAATATTTCCATAATTTAATGTTATTTTTTGCACTGAAACAAAGAAAAAATTTGAAGTTTGTATTATTTATAGGCATAATGTAATATTATTTTTCTCACATCAAATCGAGAAGAAAATATGGAGTCATTATTTCTTGCAGGTTATTATTCTATTATTTTACTGTAGATCAAATTGGTCTGTATGTGGAACCTGAACTAAAATGAGTTCACCAGCCTTGACAGTGCAATTTTTGCACTTTGCTAATTCATCCCACGAGCCAGACTGGAACCTTTGGCAGGCTGCATTTGGCCCCCGGGCCGCATGTTTGAGACCCCTGATCTAGATGCTTTTCTTCATAATTCATGCATGAAAGGGTTAATCTCTGAGGAAGATAATTTCTGAAAAAAAAAAAACAAAAAAACAAAAAACAAAAGCTAAGCCAGTGTCATCTGTGATCAGTTGTCTATTTTTCCAGTAATTGTCTGTAAAATTCAGCTGAACTGTAGCTGAACTCTGGATCCTTGGGAGCTAAATCAGTGATTTTCAGTATGCAGTGCAGATGAAAGGATTACAGCTATTCTTACAGAAATCACACTGGCTCCATACTGCGAACAGGCTTTGAGGTGGTGACCTCAGATTTACAGAGGCATTTCAACCTAACATGAAGACAAGGAAACTCAGATCTGGATGGTAAATGTTACGTAGGGATAGAGAGAAAAGAGGCTTCATAAAAAAAAAATAACATAAAAAAAAAAGTAAGTTCGAGTTATTCTGAGTTTAATGGTGTGTTTTATGATGCTGAGTGGAAACATGCTTTAAATGTACTTATACTCAAAGTGTTAAATACGACGAATAAGGCCAAAAATATGCAACAGGGCCTTTCACATGTGCTACGTGGGCTGCAAAAACCCACCAAAGCCAATCTTTGCTCCAAGTCTCTCCAGGAGTTTGTTTTGCTGTCCAGCTGAGCTTACTTTGACTCTGTAATTGACTGGAGCTGGGTCAATCCCATCATGCAGTGCGTGGCGGAGCCCTGTGGTCAGACTGCTGTTTACATTAGAGTTCTAATCAGCCTCCCTGGAGAGCAGCTTCAGATCTAGGCCACTGAACAGTTTGGGCCGGCCCAGCGCTGGCCAGCTGGGAGGGACGGGCCGCTCTGTACCACCAGAAACACCACAACACTCTGTCTGACTGCAGATGTCTTCCTGGACTTAGAAAACACTGTACTTGGAAGGCATTAATCTTAATTTTAGACTGGATGGTCAAACAATGAGACATAATGAAGACGGAGTTTCTGTAAGTGCTGCTGCTTAATTTATCTACTCATTCACAGTGGCTGCTTAAAGACCTATGACATTAAGGTTTTTGTCATACACATAAACAAAACTAAATAAAAAACAAAAACAAAACAAAAAAAGGAGTGATTAATATGTTTCAGCTGCAACAAGTTCTTTAACTCTTTAAATCAGGGGTGTCAAACTCATTTTAGTTCAGTTCCACATTCAGCTAAATTTGATCTGAAGTGGGCTGAACCAGTAAAATAATAACATAATAATATATAAATAATGTCAGCTTGAAACTTTTCTCTGTTTTAGAGCAAAAAAAAAAAAAATTTACATTATGAAAGGTTTATATCTACATACTATCCTTTCAAAAGATGTGAATAACATGAACAAACTGAAAAAATAAGTGCAATTTTAACAATATTCTGCCTCAGTTTATCATTTAATAATAATAATAATAATGGATTAGATTTATATAGCGTTTTTTTGGTCACTCAAAGCACTTTACATTCTGACCCATTATTCATTCGCTTTCACATTCTCCCTCTGGTGGTGGTAAACTACATCTGTAGCCACAGTTGCCCTGGGGCAGACTGACAGAAGCGTGGCTGTCAATTCGCACCAACAGCCCCTCTGACCACCACCAAACATTCATACGCATTCATACACCAGTGTGAGAGGCACTGGAGGCAAGGAGGGTGAAGTGTCTTGCCCAAGGACACAACAGACTGACTAGGACAGAGCAGGATTCGAACCGCCAACCCTTCGGTTATTGGCTGACCCGTTCTACCATCTGAGCCATTTATACATGTACATTATAACTTACAGATCACAGTGGATCTACAAACACACAAAACATTTAATAACAGACAGAATATTGGTACAATTACTCTTAAATCTCTAAAGACATTTCAGGTTTTTCATGTTTGTTCAGGTTTTTCACATTTTTTGTAAAAGGCTAGTCTGTAAATTTTAACATTTTTGTGTAATTTTACTTTTTTTTTTTTTACACTAAAACAGAGAAAAATATGTGGTTTTCGTTATTTATAGTTTATTATGATAGTATTTTGCTGGTCTGGTCTTTAGATGGAATTGAACTAAATTTGTTTTGACATCCTTGATTGTTAATATCTTCAATGTAATTTTTGTGTTTTGCTAATTCATCCTGCAGGCCGGATTGGACCCTTTGGCAGGCCAGTTTTGGCCCCCGGGCCGCATGTTTGATACCCCAGCTTTAAATCCTATCGTGTCATCACTGACACACCCTGTTTGGATGGCTGTAACTCTTTCACTGTTTGTCCAATTGGAAAAATTCGAATGGTTTCTGAAACCTGAAATGTTGTGCTTTATTGGGTCATTATGGTAATTTTACTCTTGCCAGTACTAGAAACTGGAGAACACTGCAAAAATCAAAATCTTACCAAGTGTATTTTTCTCATTTCTAGTCAAAATATCTCATCACGCTTAAAATAAGACATAATCACCTACAGAGTAACTTGAAAGTGAGATACAAGAACGTACTTTTAGACAATAGATCTCGAAAATCTTATTTTAAGAAATCTTACCGAGATAATTTTCACTTGTTCCATTGACAGTTTTTTTTTTTGGCTTAATTTAAGATTTTTTTTTTTTTTTTTGCTTAATTCAAGCAAAAAAAATATGCCAATGGAAGAAGTGAAAAAATTTTTTTCTTAAGTGATTTATCACTGTTTATTATAATATTATTCTCTGTATTTTACTTTTTTAATGTGTAAATCAGTAATCAATCATTCATTAATCATGTAGATGTTCATTAAATTTTAGAGAAATTTCAAAGGTCATCATATCAAAACAAAGAAAACTGATGAAAATGTGACTTTTTCAGCAAAATATAACATTAACTGAACATAAAAACAAGTGTCTCCATCCACGGTTATTGATCAGACTCCATGCGTTTTACTGGTGAATCAATGTTGTAGAAGATGATGGTGTTTCCATGGTAACTATGGAGCCTCTGAACGTCCAAATGGGTCACATCTGATGAACATGAAAAGATGACAAACTACATTTCCCACCAATCATTCACCTGTAATAATAGGATTAGTGGATCAGCAGGCATTAAACATTTTAGCTCAATAGATTATTTTGGTTAGTGGTGGATATTTGGGTGTTTATGGGTTAAATTTGTCAAAACGTTGAAAAGCAGGTGTGTTTCTCCCTCTGACCAGAAATGTTGACATTTTTTGGTCGTGCACTTTCAGTCCAGCCTGAAACCCTGCTGTGTACTTGGTTTATGTACAACACACAGAGCTGAACATTAACAGACAAGAGGCCATTTGTCGCAAACAGCCGTAAAACTCCCAGTAAAGCCGAGGCCTCCGCTGTGCCTCATGGGAAAAAATAAGAACGATAGTCAACGGTAACAAAGAGACATAGGTTTTTGGATCCTGTCTGAACTGTGTTACCATTTACACATCTGTCATCGCATGTGGTACACGTCGCCAACACCAAAACAGCCAAGTTGGCATTTTTCACCTCATTTTTTGGGAGATTGAGGTGAAAAAGTGCAACAAGTCTCATCATGTTGAAGCTGCAGAGACATCTTCAGATTCTGGACAAAGACAGTTATGATGATGCCACGTCTGCAACACTCAGGGGTGTTAAACAGAATAGAACAAAAATACACTTTGTTGTCATTGTCTAAATAACACAATTGTGGACAACATCGTGACAGAAAAAGGAACGGAAAACGTGAAGAACAAGTGCTCAGAGAACGCAAACCTCCGCCAAGCACCCCGAACGGTGTGCATGTGTGGATCAACTATTTCTTTTTAAACTATGGATTTGCAAAACAAATTTCATAATGATATTTCACGAATTGCATTTTTTATGATTTTTTGAAAATGGTGCGTAAAAAATAACAAAAATCAACAGAGCGTAACAGAAGAGAAATGGAGTGGAACGATATTTCATACAAAGTTGAAGCTTGGTACCAGTCATGTGTATGTCAAATTCTATTAAATTCCAATCAATATTTGTTGAGTTATAATGAAAAATGTGTCGTTAATGGGATTTTCAATGTTAAATTGAAATGTCCACAGAGTCCACATTCCACTGTGGATGTGGACAATTTTTTGCCAGATACAAGATATTGTTATAAGCTATGGGTGGATCAAATTGGAGGCTAATCAGAGTCGTTTCGATTTTTTTATGAATTTTCAAAAATTGCTCAATGATGAGAGATAGGAAAATTTGAGATTTTGTGACCTTGCTGTGACCTTGAACTTTGGCCTACTTGGCCCAAAATGTAATGGGTTCATCTCAGGGCCAAGGCCTATCTGTGGGTACAATTTGGTAAAGATGGTTGTAAAGTTGCTAACAAACAAACAAACAAACAAACACACACACAAAGCAAAGTGATCACAATACCTGGTGCAGGTAAAAAAAATAGTCTATAGTAGCGGAGAGCTTCCAGCTGCTGCATCTGTGTTGGCCACCATCTTGGATTTTAAGGTGCCATCTTTGTATTTAGATATTTTCAGAGTTAATTACTTCAACAGTTTTACAATGAAGTGCTATTTTCTTGACTTGTAAACTTATCTTTTGAATTGACAAACATCATATGTGTACACCAGGGCTGTCAAACTCATTTTAATTTAAGGGCCACATTCAGCCCAATTTGATCTAAACAAACACGTTTTTTTTGTTTTGTTTTGTTTTTTTGTTGTTGTTTTTAATTGTACAGCTTTTTATGTTTTTAATCTATTCTTGTATTTTATTCTTTTATTTAGGTTTTATCTATTCGTCTATATTTTTTATTTATTTATTTACAGTTGTTCTGTGTCTTTTAATCTATTCTTGTATTTTACTCTGTTATTTTGGTTTTTATTTATTTTTCTGTACAGCACTTTGGTCCACTGCGGTTGTTTTAAAGTGCTTTACAAATAAAGTTGGATTGGCTAGGATGTCCAAAGAGACCCTCAAACCTGAATAACACCACACATGTCATAACACTGCACTCAGAACAGGGTCTAATTATGATCATCAAAACAAAACAAACTGTTAAAATCATTAAATTACTAATTATATCACTATGTTTTCCATAAGACAAATCTCACTTATGAGTGAACTTTGCACTTCTTCAAGGTTTACTTTAAAGTGTGTCAAAAAGTGACTACTATTCACAGCTCATACACCATTTTCCTGTGGACGGGAGTCACATCCAATTAGATTGAACTTAACTTTAGTTTATTCTCCACCCCTGATCCCAGACTGCAGCTGTTTCCTATAACATTAGAGTTATTTTTCCACCTGAGATGAAAGCTGACTGACACTCTGAGTATGTTACATTTTCAGGGCTATGTTTGCTTGAACTTACCTTGTCAGCGGTGAGTTCTCGGATCTTGATGATCTGAACCCTGAACTTCATGAGCAGCGCCTCCAGGACCATACACTTCTCCTTCCAGTCCTCCTGGCTCATGGCCTCCTCCCCCTCCGCCATACCGCCTCTGAAACATACGCAGAGTAAATACACACTGTTAGCCCAGATGTCAAATATACTTAAAAATAAGTATCATAATGCGCTTAAAAATATAAATTTGATGATATCACTAGAGAATATTAAGTATAGTCAACTCATTTGTAGATATAGTCGAATGTGTGAATAAATTTAAGCTAAATGGATTTAAATAAATAAGCTTTAGTTATGACCACACCTCTTTTTCATAAATTGTCAACTGCCCAAGCATGTCTGGACATGCCGGTCTCAGTGCTTTAGGTCAAAAATTAAGATTAAGATCCTTTATTATGGAAGTAAATCTGTCTCATCAAGTTTTGAATTATAAAAGCCATTAAATTTCTTGTGCCGAATTTTTTGGAACTGAAATTAAGTATCTGAATTTTTTTGTCTCTGAATTCGACTAGGTTCATAAATTTAGAATAAAAAAATTTCAGATGCAAAAAATTCAGACGCAAAAACATCAGCTCACACATCCGGGACACCAAGGAAAAGCAATCAATTTTATCTCAAGTCGAACCGACAGCCAGCCAATCGAGTTACGTTAGGTTGGTCATGTGACACCAATGAAGGAAAACGGTCAGCACAGATGTGTGATCTGATTTTTTTGCATCTGAATTTTTTGCATCTGAATTTTTTTTTAATTCTAAATTTATGAACAGAGTTGAATTCAGAGACAAAAAATTCAGATACTTAATTTAAGTACAAAAAAATTCAGTGCTAGAAATTCAATAGCTTTTATAATTCAAAATCTGATGAGACAGATTTACTTCCATACTTTATTGTCAGTGGGCTATACAGTACATTTTACATTGTATAGTAGATTTTACAGCACACTGAAATTCAACCTCTGCTTTTAACTCATCAAATAACAACAATACGCCATCACAGACAGTGAAAACCTTCAGAAACTAGAGAAAAGTTATGGTTTGGTTCCACATCTCCTTCAAGAAGAGAGAAAATCAGATTCATAATCAGGTCATGAATCATAATTCTACCTCAAAACACCATTATATGATGGTTTAGCCACATTGTCCAGCTTTTATCATGCAAGTATGTAATCTGCCTGACCTACTCCAACACCAACCATATTCACATGCAGGTACACAGTCATTTTCACGTTTTTTGTTAAAGGAGTGAAATCCATGAAGATAACAACAGGTCACACACAGATTGAGTTTAATGTTCTTAATGTACAGATTGAGGCAGTGTTTTTTAACCTTGGGGTCAGGACCCAATGTGGGGTCGCCTGGAATTCAAATGAAATTTCTAGTAATTGATAAAAATAAAAATAAAAACTTAGTAATAAAAATATATGGTGAGTTGAGAGAGACAATCAAAATACATTGTGGTCGGTTTCAGATGCTGCAGCTCTTTCATAATTCATAGTTTGAGTTCTTGTTTGTTCAGTATTAATTGTCAGCCTTATAAATCCAAGCTGGACTGACTGTACATATCCTGACCAAGGAAAATAAAATTCTCACTTTGTGCAGTAATCTACACCTGGCTTTTCTGCCTCCATCCGTAATAATATACATTATATAGCCTAAATGTCATCTAAAATTAACATTTATTTGCAAAAGTGGAACCAATGTTTAACAGCAGAGAAATGAAGGAAACAAAGCTTTCATTCAGGAGAATTGTGGTTGAATGATTTATTTTTTGGATCACTTTAAGTCAATTAATTGGTTGCAGCTCTAAAAAAAAAAAAGTTTCCGTTTTGAATGTCTGGGGTCGCCAAAAATTTGTGATGTTAAAATGGGGTCACGAGGCAAAAAAGGTTGGGAACCACTGGATTAAGGTTAAGGTCAAATGTATATGTATATAGCACATTTACAACAACACAAAGTGCCAAAAGTGCTGTACAAAGCAGTAGATAAAAATACAAGATATGCTAAAACTAGTAAAAATAAGAATTAATATAAGATATATTAAAACTAATAAAAACAGATACACAAAAATAGAATAAATAGACTATAAACTAAAACACAACCAGAGGGTAAAACTAATAAAAGTCACACACTTGTATTAAAAGCCAGTGCAAATGGTCTTTAAAAGAGATTTAAAAGGTTCAGCTCTGTTATATCAGTGATGGGAGGTCATTTCTCATTTTGATCAAAGGAAAACTCTGTATCTCCCTAAACCTGACACAGCAACACACCCACAGGAAGGAAAAAAAAAAAAAGATAGACAGAGGATTTGTTGTTGTCCAGATGTTTCACCTGAAATATTCCGAGCTGGACTCGTGTGGGCAGTGGGTGTTAACGCTTAACTCACCAAAAACAAAATTAAAAATACACCACCTTTGCTCCAAAACACTTCAGCGCCTCAGGGAGGACGGGCTTACATCACCTTTTCCAACATTATCGCAAAAACAAAACAAAAAAAGACAAGAAAAAACACAATACGAGGGTGAAATGAGATGGGACGGACAGATGAGGAGTTCAGGAGAAGGATGATAGAAAGCCTGGGTTTCTCCTCTGAGTAATAACCTCTCATTAGCAGCCTGGCCTCCTCACAAAGAGACTGCAAACATGTGTGGAGGAAGACCATAAACTGGTTTCCACAGGCTTATTTCTGTTGCCTGTTTGCTGTGGTAAACACTGACGAAAGCAGGGGAAAAAAACCTCGCGCCGCACAAAACAAAACAACATAAACGCCTGAGGGAAAGGAATGCACGTATGTGACACAGAGAATCAATTCTACGCACTGAGCAATTCCACCTTGTATATATTACTGTGTAGTTTTGTTCATTGATGGATTTTTTCTTATCATGCCATGTCTTTCTATAGCTGCTTAACTCTTTAAAACCTAACGTATCATCTCTGACACACCCTGCGCATATGCAGTTTGGATGGCTGTAGCTCTTTCACTGTTTGTACAACTGGACAAATTCCGACAGTTTCTGAAACATGAGACATCAAACTTTATAGGATTTATTGGATCATTGCAGTAATTTCAGTAGCCCCTTTTACACAGCACTTCTGTTGCCGAAAGATGTCTGTGTAAATGAAATGGGGGGATCATTTGGTCCCGCCTTTATGCGCCTTGGGAGGTAGTAACATTATCTTGATAAAGGTGGGATCATGATTCCGGAACACTATGTAATGCCACGTTTCCACTGCGTGATATCAGCTTAACTCGACTCGGCCTTTTTGTGTTTCCATTACGAAAGGACCTGGAATCTGGTACCCGGTACTAGTTTTTTGGTATCACCTCTGCCAAGGTTCCAAGCGATACTAAACCGTGATGTATAACACTGCAGACCACTGATTGGTCAGACAATTTTCTCTGTGACCCGCCGTTTTACAAAAAACAGATGCGGAAGTTGACAGTAAATATAGCGGTAAATTAATCCACATGATAACAGCCCAAAACTACACCATGGTCGGTCGAGGAGATTCAGTCTTTGGTGGCCGACGAAAAAATTCAGACAAGACAACACACAACGAGCGAGTTTATTAGCAACTCTCTGAGCAGACGACACGGAAGTAACGCGCCGCATCGCTATGACGTCTAGGTACTGTAATGTCAGTAGTATCCTGTAATGGAAACGGTCTCCAGGAATACCGAGTCGAGCCGTGCTGAGCCGAGTCGAGCTGGTTCCACGTGGTGGAAACGCAGCATAAAAGGAACATCTCTCGTTCTGCAACCAAGGTGTGACGTTTTGATGATGATGACCCTTGGTGCCTGAGAGACAGCGGGTGCATACAAAGGCGGACTTGACACCAGGCATGACACCAGGCATTAAGCTGGCTGCGGCGGCCATAGTGGCACAGGGTGGCTGCCGCAGAATCCGTGCCAGTGCCTCCATACGCACTGTCTCTCTAGGGGTATTCAAAAATGAGCGCTGCGTCACCACCCCTTTGATTCCGGAACACAGGTCCACTGTGTAAAAGTCCAGCCTGTCTCACCTCTTTAACTCCTTTGGCTTCGCTGTGTAAATCGGTCAGTAGTGGAAAAAAGGTCAGATCACCATCTTGCCTTTTTTCCAGGATCTCTGTGTAAAAGTGGCTTGTATAAACAAAATGGTGGATCATCTGGTCCCACCTCTGTAACGGCTCTGGAGGTAGTAACAGTGCCGTGATAAAAGAGGAATTATGATTCCAGAACGCTATGTAAAAGGAACACCCTGGGGTGCCGATAAGGGGGCGTAAACATGACAAATTCATGGGGCCCAGCATTTGTGGGGGGGCCATAGAGTAGAGGAGGGGGTCCAGTGGACGTTCAAAGTCAAAGCATGTTAAGTGGCAAGTTTCGTTTAGCACAAGTGACGTTATGTGTGGCCCCCCCCAACTACCACAGATCGACAAGATACTGAATTTTATGAAGGTGCCCACAACGTTTAGCTTTCATGGGGCCCACAATTACTAGCGGCGCCCCTGGGAACACCTCTCGTTCTGCAACCAAGGTGTGATCTTTTGATGTGTGTGACCATATTTAAAAATTGGTGCGGGTCGTGTACAGTAAACAAACATATCAACGCAACCAGAAAGATGTCGAACTGGGGAGACACCAAGATCCACGAGCTGTTGTCACTTCGGGCGGAGGACTCTATCCATGCTAACATTTGTGGAACGGTGAAAGACTCTGGAGAGGTTAGCAACACCACTATGCTCGGGATATTTCTGATGTGCGAGTTATACGTCACACTATACACTGCGCTGCATCACTGCCCCTTTGATTCCGGAAAGTAGGTCCACTGTGTAAAAGTCCAACCTGTCTCACCTCTGTTACTCCTTTGTCTTGGCTGTGGGAATCGGTCATTGGTGGAAAAAAGGTGGGATCATTATCTCACCTTTTTCTAAGATCTCTGTGTAAAAGAGGCTACTCATGCCTGAACTAGAAGCTGGAGAAGAAGCCCTTTTATCAACATTATAGAATGCAGTAAAGTGTAAATGATTGCGAGATTTTGAAAGATCTGGGAAAAAAAGTGCTCTGGAGAAACAGGCAAATAGACTCACGAACAGCATATTTTCTAAGCTTTTTATAGTCAAAGTAGGAAAAAAAAAAAGTCCAGACTGACTTTTTTAAGCTTAGGTTTTAAAGAGTTAATGCTCTTTTCACTCTCCTCCAGTCATGATGCCACGATGATGACGAAAGGATGTGGTTTTGTGTAAAAACACTAAAGGTCACTGAACCCCTAAACCCTGACTCTGAGCTTTTCTTTGTCGTCTTTTCTCTCCGTAACCCTCATTCTCACGCACTTCCTGTTGAGTAAAGTGAGTGTTATAGTAAAGAGACAGAGCTCCCATGTGTTTTGTTTCTTCAACTGGTGACGTAGTGCAGATTTACTGACTTTTCATGTATTTAAAAAGCAGTGTATGAATGTATTTTTACTTAAATACTGTGCTTAAACTGTAGGTATATGCATGTTAAGTGAGTATTTTCATTTTATGCAACTTTATACTTGTAATCTGCTAAATCTCAGAGGCAAATACTATAGTTTTTACTGTTGCATCTAATGAAAACACGCTTTAAATGTGTTGATTTTTCAATATTTCTAATAAACTGAAGGATGAGGTGTTGCTTTATGAGCTGAACTTAATATTCTCCTTCTTAAGCTAAATAAATCGCAAAAATCTTTTGGATTTTAATGAAAATCACAAGCTAAAAAGTGTTTCTCTGAGCTAATATAAAGCTGATCTTTAGAGACATGTTTTTGTGATGCATGCATATTGATTTAATTAACAGAATATCGATTATACAGCTGTAAAATGCAACATACACATAAATGCAGAAACAAAATTCATTAAAAACATGGTAAAATACAGACAGGGACTATTTTACTGTGCAGTAACTTTGGGTTTTTATACATTATCTTTTAGCTGAGTGAGGATTTTTGGTGTAATAGAGTATTTTCCACAGTATGGTATTACTGCTTATACTTAAGTAAATGAACTAAATACTTCTAACACTGTTAAGAAGAGGATGTACTGTGATTAAAGCCTAGAAATGGCCTTAAAGTACTGAACAACAAGCACTTTATAATGATAAGATGATAGGAATAAATCTATGAGGTTATTTTGTAAATATTATAAGCATTAAAAGTAATGTACATGCATAAAATTGGCTGAAGTGGCCAATTTATTAGGTTTTTATTGTGTTACTGCTTTTATTTAATTCAAATATGTTTCTGTAATTATGAAATGTTCAATAAAAAGCTGTATATAACGTTTACTGTGAAAGAGAAGACGGATAAATAGGTAATTTATTTGCTTTAAAACACCATATTACTTTACAAAGTACAGTATTAAGTGAATATTCAGTTACTAGTGTATTTGTTATTATTTATCGTATTTTCAGGGTTAATTTTTCTCATAAGTGAAAAGAACCACCGTGTACATCATCATTAAACTCACAGTTTATAGGTTACCATTTAGACACATATACTCGTTGTGTCCCATTTAATTAAATTCTGTAAACTTTGCTAACTTACCCTCAGGATTATATGACGTAGAGAAGATGCGCGAGAGGATTCACGCCATGTCGACCTCAGCGTCAAAAAATATCGCCTTAATTCTGTGGTGAAAATCCTAATTCACGGTGAATTTCGCTCTTTCCCTGAGGTTTTCATTTCAGCTCTGAGTAAAAGTTGGAGACGGGGTTGGATGGAGAGGGCGTGGCTTCACAGAATAGAACCAATCACAGGCTTCGGAGGCGTTTCTCTTCCGCTGCTGAGCATTGAGGTCTGCTGGTGATTGACGTCTGATTCCACCAATGAAACGCCGGAGCGCTATTTCACCGCCGGAAAAATGTATTATTATTATATATATATTTTTGCTTTTATTTTATAATAGTGATCAATTCTTACAAAACAAATATGTCATTTTTACAATACAGAATAACGCTGATGAAATAAATATTTGAAATGTACACCATAAATAGTATAATCAGAACCAGAAAGCAAATGAAAACATAAATTAAAGGAAAATAAAAAACAAATAAAAAAACAAAAAAAACAAAAAAACAAAAAAAAAATTAACAATTTGACATTTCGAATTTGTTCACGTCAAGGAAAAACAGAGAATAATATAAACTTCGAACAGAGCTTATTCAAAAGTGACTAATCATAGTGACCAATTCTTACAAAACAAATATGTTATTTTTACCATTCAGAATAATGCTGAGGAAATAAATATTTGAAATGTACACTATAAAAAGTACAATCGGAACCAGAAAGCAAATAAAAGCATAAATTAAAGGAAAATAAAATACAAAAAAAAAACAAAAAAAACCCCCAAAAAAACCAAATTTGACATTTCTGTAAGTCGCTTTGGAAAAAAGCGTCTGCCAAATACATAAACATAAACATTGTAATTTTCTTTTCTTTTTTTGTATAAAGTTGTGAAGCTCTTGTCCACAAATGTGGACAAAAAAACCCATGGCTGGGTTTTGGGAGGTTGAGAAACAACACTAAAAATATCAAGATGTATGGGAAGAACAGCATTAAAAATCAACAAAGACTAAAGGTTTCACCTTATACACTATCATATATAAGGTTCCACCATATACACTATCATATGTATATATATATATACACACACACACACACACACACACACACACACACACACACACACACACACACACACACACACACACACACATATATATACATATATATATATATACACATACACACATATATATAAAATTAAAAACAACTAATACAAAAAACAACTGAAAAAGAGCAAAGTGACAGATTAGCTCAATGTTAGGTTATGATTTAGTGCTCATAGGTTTGTCTTTGAGTCATACTTTTATATTACTGAAAGCCTTAATTTTTTTTGATGTTTGTGAGGCTTTCCAGATCTGATCACCTTTAACAGATAAAGAGGAGGAGAAGAAGAAGAAGAAGAAGAAGAAGAAGAAGAAGAAGAAGAAGAAGAAGAAGAAGAAGAAGAAGAAGAAGAAGAAGAAGAAGAAGAAGAAGAAGAAGAAGAAGAAGAAGAAGAAGAAGAAGAAGAAGAAGAAGCCATTTTGGATTTTCTGCCTCTCCCTACACCTTTACTATTTTATTATGTCTTTAATGAATGTTAATTATGTGCTAAATAAATAAATAAATAAATAAATAAATGGCTGTTTCCGTACCGTGGCGGGACAGTAGGTGGCGGTAGTGGTGTTTTCCTCTCTGTCGTCATCCGCCATTTCACCAAAGACGAAGAACCAGTCTGTAGCAGAGCCTCAGCAGCACATGCTGGATTGTGGTGAGTGCTCTTACTATTAAACTGCTCTCGTTTTTCTTCAGTCTCCGGTGTCTTGCTAAGCTTGCCGTTATTTTCCTTCATTTGTCACTGTCTTCACTTTGTTGTCTTTTGTTTTCGGACTGTAAGATGAGTGTCAGACAGCTAGCAGCAGTTAGCTAACATCAGTCCAGCTAATGCAAAGTAATGGAACAGCTGCTATGTTTACAAAAGTTAAGTGAAATATGCAGTAATAGAAATAAAAAAAAACACAAAACTAAAGCGTGTCATTGCTGGGAGAAGTGTTGAAAATACTCCATTACATGATAAAGTTCTGGATTAATCTAAGTTTTATCAGCAAAATGTCCTCAAAGTATGACAAGTAGAAGTTGTCATTGTACAGAGAAATTATCCCTTTTGTTTTTTGCTATTTTATGTGATATTTTTAGATTGATATAACTACATGTGTTATATTACTGCTATAGATGATAACCTGATTTTAATTACTTTATAAATTGGTGGCATCATTTAATATCGGCATTGGTGCAATAGTTTGTGTATCTTATAATGTGCACAAATTCTGTATCTCCATTTTATTCTTTTTATCCTGTATGTTGTAGGCTTGTGTTATATGGACTTGTGTCTGCAGTAAAGTTTATTACAAATATAAAATCATATTTTTGTAGCATCACTGTTTGTCAGGAACTCAGGTTTGTGCTGATGCATTTCCACAAATCCATGTGGGTATAAAATACTTTATTTAACTTGATTTGACACTCATCATGTAAAGGAACATTTTATCCTTCAGTTCACCCAAAATATTAAAAATCTACACTCTCAAATGTATTTTCACTGGACTAGAAGGGGATGAAGCACTGTGATCTGAACAAACTTGAGTAAAAAGTGCAATACTTGCCTCTGACATGAAGTTACATAAAAATGAAATGCTGAAGTGATGTTCTTCAAGATTGTACTTAAGTTTACTACTTCACTGTGACTGAATAAGGAGGAAAATTGTTCTTTCCTCTCAAGCAAAAGCCAGTTATCTTGCTTAAAGGGCATCTGACTCATCTATGCTTATATTTTTTGATTTTTATCCTTCACAGTTTATCACCTTCACACATGATACCCCCTTGGAAAGATGAACAATACCATACTGATAAAAGTAGTTTTGTTTTCCTCTTCTCCCACAGGACAGAATCATGGTGGTGAAAAAGAGGACAGCCAAAGTAGAGGCTGTAGTGTTGGATGAGGAGAAACTGCAAAAATTAATGGGTAAGGTGGCCGAACTACTTATTGGCAGTAAAAATGACATGGTGCCATGAAGCCACGTTTATCTGTTATCCCCTGTTACTTGTTTTACAGTTCGTAGTTTAACTGTTTTGGCCTTTTCTAGCATCTTTGTCTGTGGATGGAGGAGAAGATGGAGTCCAAAAGGTTGCACAGACTCTTCATTCCTGTTTGGAGTTAACGGATCCGGTGCGACAGATTCATCTGGTTAAAAAGGTCAGTTAAGGATCCAGTGTTATTATCAGGATTGTCCAGAACCACTTTTTATCCTCAACTACAATGTAAAAACAAAAGTTTGTGTTTTTGTTGCATACCTGTAAAACAAGTGGTGTTTGTGTCCATACGACATCAGGCAGGTTCCCAGTTGGAGGTGCTGAGTGAAGATCAGCCTGATGGACCTCTGTTAGATGCCTGTCTACACACATTGGCTCTGGTCCACACCTCCCTTCAGGCCAAGAACCCTCTACGCCGTGCCATTGCCAGGTACACTGTCAAGTGTTTGGACTTGTAGCCCCTTTTCACACCTGGAGTTGGTTTGTTCTTGTCAGAACAATGGAAAAAAAATCAAAATCTTACGAAGTGTATTTTTCTCATTTCTAGTCAAAATATCTCATTACACTTAAAATAACACATAATCACCTAAAGAGTAACTTTTCAGTGAGATAGAAGAACTTAGTCTTAGACAATAGATCTTTAAAATCTTATTTCAAGAAATCTTACCAAGATAATTTTCACTTGCAGATTTTTTTTGCTTAATTCAAAAATTATCTTGGTAAGATTTCTTGAAATAAGATTTTCAAGATCTTTCGTCTAAAAATAAGTTCTGATATCTCACTGAAAAGTTACTTTTTAGGTGATCATGTCTTATTTTAAGCATGATGAGATATTTTGACTAGAAATGAGAAAAATACATTTTGTAAGATTTTGTATTTTTCCAGTGAAGCAATTGATGAGTTCTTAAACTTGGAGCATTTTCCACTTGTTTTTTTTTTTGTTTTTTTTCAGACCAAAATATAACACTGTAATATCAGAAACTTACTGATTTGATTTTTCTTTGACTGGATCAAGAAAGTAAATGCAAAGACATGAAGAGAGAGGAGTTTAGGTAACAGACATAAAACAAAGTGTGAGTGATCATTTTGAATTAATGTCAGTTTAATATGATGTAATTGCACAGCTGCATCATCTGCATAATTTTGTTAAAGTGTAAATACTGCATTTTGTGATCTGACAGATGAGCATAGATGTCTTCATGAAAATCTTAAATTCAATTTGTGATGTGACTTAATTTGTCAAGAAGGCTAGTAGTAGTTTGTATAATGGAGTGTTTTACCTTGTTATTCATGGTTAAATCTTCAGTCCTGAGGATATTTAAAACATATTTGTCTCTTTTCTTAGTGCATTAGGTTCAGTACCAGCCTGGTTATCGGAGCGCGCTGTGGACCATTTGTCCACCTGTCTGTCTGAATGTATGTCCAGCCAAGCTTCAGACCAGTATCCACACATTGTCGACACAATCGCTGCCTGTCTTGACGGTTTTCCTCTTGGTGAGTCAAATTCACTAAGGAAATAAAGGATTACTTGTTGTTAAGTAATATTAATAACAGCTTTTACAAAATTCCTTATTTCCAGGTGAAAGATGTATTCTCAAACTGCAGCCTGAAGGTAAGAGTCGTTGCTTATTTAATGTCTGATTCTGAGATTCTGATACTTCACTGACTCCTTTCTCTTGTGTGTAGTGTTGCAGTTCCTTCACAAGGCATTGAGAGAATACCTACATCAAAACAGGTATTCTACATTTTCATATATTGTAGAATTAAAAAGCCAGTGTTCTGTACAAATCTCTCATGTTCATGTTGTTATAAGGTTGTGTTGATTTATTTGCATCTGTCGCCCCCTGCTGTCGTTCCAGGGGTCTAACAGGACGTCACATCGCTCAGGCCCAGCTGATGCAGTCCTGTCTGGCTGCAGTGAAGGCCTCCATGCAGGTGGTCCAGAGATCCCAGGAGACCATCAGTGCCTCTTTACAGTCTGAACAGGATCGAAGGGAACTTGAGGACACACTGAGCAGCCTCTTGACCTGCTGCATACACATCCTCACCGATGGTACGAAAAACAAATTTAAAGATACAATACTGTCATCTAGAAAAATACACCATTTAAAGACAATATGTAGCCAGAATTCAAATACCTGAAAAAAAAATCCATCCAACGTCAATACTTAAAGGTTTTTAAGCTGTCTGTTCAGTGTTGAAACAACCTGTTTCTAAGACCTAGAGTTGAAATTGGGTTAAAGCATCTGAACTCAGGTCTTAAAATTCTGAGCATTTAATTTCATTGCAGGTTTGCCCTTTTAGTTATTTAGCCCCTGAATTAAAAGATGAAATGCTCTTTTCTTTTTGGCCTTTTAACTATGCTGTTCTCACAATTATCAGCAAGTTTTTTCACATTCAAATAGTCACTTTTATGTAGTTTTGGGCTTTCTGGTGTATTTTTTGCTGTCTTGCAAAATGACTGTGTGGTCATTGACTTGTAGTTTTCTTGCACATCTGACTTAACCCTAACATTAAAAAAATACTGGTTTCATCCTCTTAACACAGATGATATCATTAATCTGTCTAAATATCATCAACAGCCATTTTCATTAAAAAAAATGATGTGTCCTTAACAGCCATTTTACATAGAAATCAGCAATAACTTGATGAAAAAAAAGTTTTTATTTGAGCATATAATATGCAGTAACTTTAATGAATTTATTTATCCAAGGTATAGACATTTTCAGCTTCAGCTCTATATTGGAAAACCGGTAGTAAAAGTAAGTGTGTTTATTTTACTAAGTGGTTCACACCATCAGTGGCTTACAGCACTCAGCATCACCTAAGACAGGGGTGTCAAACTCATTTTAGTTCAGGGGCCATATTCAGCTAAATTTGATCTGCAGTGGGCCGGACCAGTAAAATAACATAATAACTTATAAATAATGTCAACTCCAAATTTTTGTCTTTGTTTTAGTGTAAAAAAAAACCCAAAACATTAAATTATGAAAATACTTGCTTTTATAAACTATCAAAAAAAAAAACCCTGAAAAAACTGAAATTTAAATTAAAAAACATAAGAAAATTTAGTGCAATTTTAACAATATTATTCCTCCACTTATCATTTGTCCATGTGCATTATGGATCAGATCTACAAAGACACTAAACATTGAGGAACAGGCAGAAAAATTGTTAAAAGTGGGCTGAATTTTCTTTAGATATTTCAGGTTGTTCATATTTGTTCAGGTTATTCACATTTTAGTGTTACAGGATAGTTTGTAAATGTAAATATTTCCATGATTTAATGTTATTTTTTGCACTAAAACAAAGAAAAAAAATTTAAGTTGTTGATTCTAGATTTTTTTTTGGCTTAATTCAAGATTTTTTTTTTACTTAATTGAAGATTTTTTTGGGGGCTTAATTCAAGATTCTTTTTAACTTAATTGAAGATTTTTTTTTTTGCTTAATTCAAGATTTATTTATTTTTTTACTTGAAGATTTTTTTGTCTTAATTCAAGATTTATGGCTAAATTTGAGATTTTTTTTAGGTTAATTGAAGATTTTTTTTTTGCTTAATTGAAGATTTTTTTTGCCTTAATTCAAGATTTTTTTTAATTAATTGAAGATTTTTTTTTTGCCTTAATTCAAGATTTTTTCCTTAATTCAAGCAAAAATTATTATTTTTTGCTTAATGCAGTTCAAGACTGTGGAATTTTTGCACTTGGCAAAAACATCAGAGGGGCCGAACTGGACCCTTTGGCGGGCCGCATTTGGCCCCCGGGCCACATGTTTGACACCCCTGACCTAAGATGAGTCAATTAATTCAAGTAAAATTAAGGTGTGGCATTAAAAGTGAAATGATTTTATAAATATAATGGTTGCAGTTAAGCCTTTGGTTTGTTAATATTATTATTTTTCATCTGCTCTAGTTTTCCCCAGGTTTCATACATAGACATGTAATGTTCAAAATCATGTGAAATTATGTCATTTTCATAGAAAAAACATAACATTGAGCCTGCTCTGCCTCTAAACATTCCGCTTATGTCTTTCTGTCTGTCTTTTAGAGGAGTTCATTCAGGCGGTTCAAAGCACAGCAGGCATGGCGGTGGTCTTGTTGATCCGGTCTGTCATGGGTTCTGGAGATGAAGTTGCGTCTGTGGTGAGTAGATTAAAGTTTAACGGTTCTGGATTGTATAAGTAATACCAATAGGATTCTGAATGACACCAAAAGATGTATGATGTTAATGACAGTGTGCATTTTCTTTGTGTTTGTCAGGTGTGCAGTTTGCTGCGTAGCTCAGCTCAGGGTTTGGACTCAGTGCCTCAGTGGCTGAAGCAGAGGTGTGAGGGTCTGTTTACCAGTGGTCGCCCGCTGGGGGTCTCTCTGTATCTGTGCCACGGAGCTCTGGCCATGTTGAGCTGGAAGGGCGCCCTCCCAGGCCCACAGTGGGAACAGCTGCTGCTACTGGTCCCAAACACACTGCTGGACCTGGATGTCAGGTACATGTGCAGAAAAAGGACTTCAGAAACCCAGACAATATTTTTTTGTTTGATGTGCAGCAAATGACTGTTATATGTCCTGAATCTGACACTTTTAATCTAGTATTCTATTAAATGTTTACTTCATCCTCTCACTGTATAAAACACTACACTGAAATTTTTAGCTTAGTTTTGGCACTTGGTACCCTGTTTCTTTCTTCAAAAACATGATTCTGTACTTTCTGATGTCTGGGGTAAGGTTATAATAGTTTGGGTTTTTTCATTCTAGTTTAGTGTTATTTTGACTTTTTTTTCTCTAATTCAGTTAGTTTTAATTAGTTTTTAGAGCAGGTTTGCTAGTTTTTATTAGTTTTCCTTGTTTTCTAAATGTTCAGTTTTAGTTTAATTTTAGCTTCTTTATATCTTTTACCTTCTTTACTGTTATATTCAAATAAATCCCAGACAGGACTCTGCTGCTTTCTCCCAACTTCACTTTCTATGTTTCCAGGTAGAGTGGGGATGAAAAGCTGACAGAAGTGACGGACCGTTAAATATCATATGATGACAGCAGATAAAATTGCTTGAGGCAAATAAATCGATTTTATATCAATCCGACATTGACAAAGACAAAAACGAAGGGAATTTTATCCATAATTTTTATCCGTTTTAGTTAGTTTTGTAAGCACACAATACAGTTTCAGTAAGTTATTGTTTTTTTCTTTTAATTATAGTTTTAATTTATTTCACTTAACGAAAATGTTTTTACAATTCTAGTTTTCATCATTTCATTAGTTTTCGTTAACGATAATAACCTTGGTCTGGGGTCTCAGTTCTTATGATGATGGTGAGAATCCAGGCATATTCTTAAAGGGTAGAAACAGTTTAAGTATGATATAAATGATGTCACTGCCTTTCTTTAGGCAAATGTCATTCATAAAATAATTTCTAAATCTCTCCATAAAAATTACATCGACTTAGACTGTTTTGGTGTGTGTACAGTACTTGCACTTGGCCTAAAAATAGCCCTAAAACTAATACTAAAAACTACAAAAATACCGTTAACCTCCTGAGATCCAGGAAATGTCAGGAAAGTACAAGTTTTGGCTTTTTTTAATTAAATAATTGCCAATATTGGAAACATCATGATGCAACAGTTTTTTCAGATGCATTTTTAAAAAAATCTTTATGGAATGTCCTTTGCAGTGAACAGTTTTTTTTTTTGTGTAAAGCTGTAAAACTCTTGTCTGGGTCTTAGGAGGTTAATCAATTACTCAATTAAAATAAGTAAAACTAGACTGAAATCATAAACCAAACCAAAACTTATTCAAAACTTAAAAATGATAATGTCAAAACCCTTCTATCTGTACTCATGGTCATACTCCTGTGTGTCTATAGTGTAAAGGAGTCCAGTACGGCTATGGTGGTTGCTCGGGTTCTGACCCTCTGGTCTGGAGCTGCCCTGGACTGTCTGCAGACGGACGCTCATCCCTGTCCTCCAGGCCTCCAGCGATGCCTCAGCGGAGGCTCTGAGCTACAGCGCCACCTTCTGGAGCACATCTACTCACACTGGGAGCACCCTTTAGACGGAGTCCGGCACCAAACCCGCTCCCTGTTCCGCAACCTGCTGCTCCTGCATCAGCACGCCGGTCCCTCCGTCCCTGACCGGACCGTGGACCCGTACATCACCGAGCTCACACACAGCCTGCTCAGACTGGAGTGGCAGATGAGGGGAAAGTACGGCTCCTTAGGCTGCCTCGTGGAGCTTTACGGGGCGGGGTACCTGTTGGACATCCAGCCCCAGCTCCCTTCATGTCTCCTGGGCCTGATGGGGGACCAGACCCTGGCTCCTTACGCTAGCGACCTCTTGGAGCGGCTGTTTGTCAGCCACAAGGCACAGTTAGCCAGCGAGGCCAGCGCTGCAGGAAAGACCACAGAGGACTGGATGAACTGCTGGCATCAGGCCTGGGTAACCCCCCTGCTGCAGGTGCTGTGCCGTGCCAGGCTGGACCAGACCACTTACATCCTGGACTATTTCCTGCCCAAGCTGCTCCGCTGTAGCCCCTCCAGTCTGGCTCACATGGTGCAGGCCTTGCAGAATACACCGCCCTGCAGCACAGGTAAAAACATGCATACATTACTATACCAGGGCTTCTGTTTTTACACTGTGAACATTATATAAATTAAAGTTTAATAGTAATTTGTTCCAATATGTTGTAAATATGTATATAGTCTGTATAATTCTTATTACTATTCATTATTTTACTTACTTCCAAGTCCATTGTTAAGGCAGCTGGTGTTTTGTCAGTTCTTGGCTGTTTTAGTTACAGTGATATTAAGTCTGGTCCACACTCAATAAAATGCAGTGACTCTTGTTTGTATATTATTTATATATTTAACCCTTTCATGCATAGTGGTCACTACAGTGGACAGCTTTTCAAACCTGTTCTCTTGTATATTCATGGGTTATGTTGTTTTAGTTGAATATCAGCCAACACAGTGGACGCTTATGCATCATGTAACTTTGCTGTTCTTGAAAAACCTGATCTGCAGTAACATATTTGAGTTTAAACCAATTGTTATTAGACTGTAATTATAATTTTTTCTTTAACAAAATGGTTTTTTTGGCATATTATCTCCATGAAGTGAGTAATAACTAGTATTAGAGTAGGTTTAAATATGAGAAAACATCAGATTAGCAACATTAAAAGTGTTTATATTTCATAGTTTTCACTGTATATCAGTAAATACATGTTTCTTGGCTTCAAAAATTAAACGTATCGTATCCATCTGAGTGGACATTTTTGCAACTCCATGAAAAATAGGTTCATAAAAAGCTGTCAATCGCATTGCTTTTTTTTTTCATGCCTAAAGAGGAATAAAAACAGGGGGGAAAATCCTGATTAAGGTTCTCATAATTCATGCATTAAAGGGTTAAATTACCCTAAGTCTTCTTAACTCTTACATACCGGACCTTTAAAAACTTGTTGGTTGAAATGTTCAGTGCTCATTGGTCATGAAGTCACAACTGAGTAGTTGAACTAAGATAAGATGAGATAAGATAAAATAAACCATATTATTTGCACGGTGGGGAAATTTGCAGTGTTACAGCAGCATAGTAATATTAAAAGTAAGGATTAAAGTAAGAAATATAAAAAATAAATTTGTACAAAAATATATAAATTGACACTTAGTATAAAATATAATAAATAGGTATAGAAAATATATGTAAAAGAGCAAAGTATGGAGTAAAAATTGTTGTCATTCTTTCATCACCCACTAATCATCAGTTACTGATTGTCAGTTGTATGTTCTTTATATGTATGTTTTGTACTTAAATGAATGAATGAATATTTTTATTTCAGTTATCAACCAGTTGCACTTTATATTTGTGTTACAATGCAGCCTGTTATTGAAATGTTGCTGCCAAATTTACTTGTAAAATGTTCTATTTTTGCCTATTTTATCAGCAAAATATTCAGTTGTGGTAAGACATTGTATTGTATCACAGTTTGTGAACCATTAACTGAACATTTCTCTATGTGTGCCAGGTTCTTCAGGCAGTAGGGGGGCTTTGGGGGCACTGATGACGTGTCTTCGAGCAGCCCGGGCTCAGGGGGTCATCCCATCCTCAGAGGAGGGTCTGTGGGGTGGGCTGGTGCCTCTGGCCCTGCTCCGACAAGCACTGGTCCACAAACACGATCAAGTGAGTTCATGTCTAGTCTCAAACCTGCGAGAACAGTTTTTTGAATTGTTGGATGTGTGTGTGATCTCTGTGTGTTTCTGTTTGTGTTACTGCACCAGGTGAGGATGGACGCTTTGGGTTTAGTCTGTGAGAGCCATCGCAGCACCGAAGTTCTGACGTCACAGGAAATGGAGCTCATCCGCTACTTCCTGCCGGCCAATCTCAATAGCCAATCACCAGGCGTCAGGCAGCAGACAGTCAGCCTGATGAAGAAGGTTAGAGCTTTACCTCATCCCATCTGCACTGCATGAAATATTTAGATTATAATATACCATACTTTCCGGGCTATAAAGCGCACCGGAATATAAGCCGCACCTGAATATAAGCCGCGGCTGACTTTAAGTTGCACCTGACTATAAGCTGCAGGTGTCCACGTTGTGGCATGAGATATTTACACAGAAAGATGGTAAACAAAAAGATTATTTAAATATTTATTTCCATACATTAACTGCTTTTTTCCAAACAGTGCCTGTAACACGGCAGTAAAACGGCAGGAACATGGCTGGTTAAAAAAAACAAAAAAGTCATTGATCTGTATCTTCATCTTCCTTCTGCTCATTGAAGCCACTGCAGTCGTCTTCTTCAGTGTTAGAGTTGAACAGCCTCAGAAAGGCTCCGTCACACACTTTCTGCGTCTGTCCTCCGTTGTTGCTCAGTGGCACTTCTGTGCTGCAGCTCTATTTCCTTCTTGGACAGACACATTGATTGCTTTACTTTAACTTAAAAGCTGCATCACATGCATTTCTTTGTGTGTTTTCCATGATGAGGGTTTATGCATGACACGCAAAATGATTGTTAAAAGTTAACATTAAAACTTCTCCTCTTTGCATCACCTCCTCCACCTGTCTGTCTCACTTTTGCACTTCCTGCTAGAGCGCCCCCTGGTGACCGTTAGCCCGTATAAATCTATACTCGAGCTGCATCGCTGTATAAACTGCAGGGTTCAAAATGAGAAAAAAGTAGTGGCCTATAGTCCGGAAAGTACGGTAGATGTTGTTAAGACTACTGTTACTGTTATCACTTTTTTATAATTTTTATCCTGTGATTAGTAAATTGTATCTATCTATAAGTCTGTCTGTCTATCTACCATCAACATAATTAGCTATTCATTATTACTATTACTACTTTATTATTATCACTTTGCTACTTGTTTCTACTAGTACTTTATTAAGTGATTGCTTTTATTTTTCAGTACTGTTTTTCTTTTTTAGCGTTATTGTTTTGCTATTTTCTTGTGGTATTTCATGTGTGTATATCCGGTGTTGTGCTGCTATTGGAACCTCAACTTCCTGAGGGCTCTGCCCAAAGGAGCAATAAAGTTCTATCGAATGGAATGGAATCGAATCTAATCTAGTCTAATCTAATCTAATCTAATCTAATGTATATAATATATTGTAAATGTCTTGTGTTTCTCACCAGTTCAGTTTATTTTGAATATGCAACAAAACAAACAAAATAATCCTACTTTAGTCTTTAGAAATAAAACATTGCACAAAAACATGAAAACTTATCCATATACATGTAAACAAAATATGACTTCATTCATATATTGGAAAAGGAGTGCGAGGAAGTATAATTTATTTAATCCCACTCCGTCTCCACAACACAGTAGAAGAAGTTAAGTGTGGTTTTTGTCAAGACCTTAACATATGATTCACATCATTTTTATCATCCAAGCCTGTCACAACAATTTTATACTCGCCATATTGTAATTATTTGAGATAAATGTGATTATTTCGCATAGCAGAAACAGCCTGTTTTATTATCATTTCCGTATCGTTTACCATTGTTTCTCATTGGGCCTTATTCATCTTCTGCTATGAGTTAGCTTTGGCAGTAGTTTATTTTGATTTGATTTTATATCTTGATTCAATATTTTTCTAAAGAGCTATGTATATTTATATTATATCATATTTTCCCAATTCTTTTTTTTTTGGCCATAGTACGTGGTTTAATTTGATTTTGTGGTTTGGTTGATTGTTTCACAGATGGGCTTTGTATATTTTAGTTGTGTCATATCTGCCATGAAACAGAAGGAAAACACAAATGTAACTCATTTTATGCTTCAGATTTCTATGTCAGTAAATGGCTGCTCTTATTCATTAGGCGCATAATCAAACTATTATTAAACAGCAGGAGGATAAAACTAACAGAATAGACGTTAGTATTATTTATTGCAGTTATTTTTATAGCAATTTTCAGCTGTAATTTTAATATTGTGATACACCAATCAAACCATGTAGTGAGCTTTATTCTGTGTGTGTTTCATAATAAGAAGGTGGTTGAGAGACTGTTTAATGGCATCCTGACATTCTTTCATGTATTTTTCCCTCATTTATCAGTCTAATTCATGAACATTATAATCATCTGTGTTTCCGCCTGGGCCAAAGAGCATGATGGGATTTTATTTGCTGTAGTGCACCTGAGAGGAAGCATTTCTCTACTCATGCATTCTGTTTTTTTCCTTTAATTTGTCTGTACCTAATTCAGTCTTATGTCTTCTATCACATAGCTGCTTTGTAGAGTGAAGGACAGCACTCAACTGTTGCAGAAGAAACTGGTCCAGGAGAGAGACCAGGACCAGAAAGGCAGAGACCAGCACACGCTACACCAGTATAAGGTATTAAAGTGGTTATCGATGGGGATAATCTGTCAGCTCTCATTGTGTCTTGACTTTATTCTTCTTCTGTCTTTTATGTTGCTGTGTGTGTGATCTAGGAGTTCCTGCGCTGGATGGGTGTTAATCTGCTTGAGGTTTTGCTGCCTGGAGCTTCGTTCTCTAAATGCATTATGTCCCTCCACCTGCTGGGTCTGCTGGGACAACTCTTCACTTTCACTACCGGTACATTCTCTACTCACCAGAACCTTCAACATATGACTTAAAGGGCTCATATTTTGCTAAACCCACTTTTATTAGTCTTTGGTTCATTTATTTGTGTATTTGGACCCTAATAGTTCATAAAGTTTGAATTTGAACCCTCCAGGTGCTGCAAAGCTATATTTATATTCATTCCGGCAAAAATCGAGTGGATTTCTACAACTCGTTTCAATTCCTGCTTAATTTGTTATGTTTTATTACTAGTTACATCATGACATTTGCACATATAAGCTCAAGACTTCCGATGAACATTTCTCAGAGTATGACATAATTGTTTATCAGCAGCAGCGGTTGTAGTAAAAACTGAAAATATGTCCAAACTTCGAGCCGATTACCTAAAATGTTCAATTGCTGGTTGTATTAACGAACACAAGTGGCTGAACGGGATGGAGCAGCACGGACGGGGTGGGGCATGAAGTGGCTTATTTGCATTTAAGGGGCCAGTGTTCAAAACAACCTTTTTCGTGCCATTACTCATGAATAGGGTTGAAGATAGACCTGTGGAGTTGAATTAATGAAGAATTCAGACCCAAGCATAACGTTTACAGTTTATGTAGACCAAAGGGAAATGTTTTAAAATGCATAATTCCATTTAAAAAAGCAAAATATCACTCCTTTAATTCCAATAGGAGAACACAGACTTTCATATAGAGATGTCACAGTGATGTATCTTCTTGAATAGCCAGAGGACAGGGTTTTTAAAGGAGATGTGAGCACATACTTCTGTCCATGTTAGGCTATTACCTCTTGATGTGTGTAGAATAAGCAATTCCAATGGACAGAAGTCATACATTTCTTTTTTTGTCAGGTGAAGCCATTTACATTACATTTCAAATGCATTGCTCTTTCAGTACACAGCACATCTATTACAGTCTGGTGACAGTCACGTTATGGAAACAGTTAGTGACGAGCATTTCTCCGAGTAAGCCCATAATTGCGGTTGTAGTCCATACTAAAAATATGTCCAAACTTTGAGCCGATTACCTAAAATGTTCAGTTGTTGGTTGTATTAACGAACACAAATGGCTGAACGGGACAGAAAGCACGGTCAACAACCTGGAGGGGGTGGGGCGTGAAGTGACTTATTTGCATTTAAAGGGCTAGCGCTCCAAACTACCTTTCTGGTGTCATTACTCAGAAATAGGGTTGAAGATGGACCTGTGGAGTTGAATTAATGAAGAATTCAGACCTAAGTTTAGCATTTACAGTTGATGTAGACCACAGGGAAATGTTTAAAAATGCGTAATTCCATTTAAAAAAGCAAAATATCACTCCTTTAATTCACTTTTACAAAATGTCTCTGCTGTGGTGAATAGTGGCACCTACCATCACTGTCTGAATGATTTTATGGCAAAGACAAAACCAAAGATGTTAATTACTAAGGGAGGTCATTCTAAATGCAACCACTTTGGTTTATAAAAGCTGTTTTTAACCTGAAACTTTTGTTTTTCCTGCTGTACTGTACATACTTCACATATATCAGATTGGATCTTAATACATAGAATGACATTGACATTAGAACTTTACTAAACAGAAGAGCTAATGTTGGCCTGGACTTTTGCACAGTACTGTATTGCATTCCTGGGTCTGTCAATTTTAACTGACATGCAATTTAGTTTAACAGCTGACAGTCCGTTAAATTAATTTCTATAATAACATATAATATGCAAATTTCTTGAACAGTAATTATAACATCAGTGTTCCTAGTGTGCAGTTTATCTCTACTGGTTCTATCTGTTTTATTGTAGTTTTTTAAGAAACAAAAATGTCTATATGCAGGTCTGGATAAAATTAGGAGATTTCTAAAGAACACAATACTATTGTTTGAATTTAAGAGTTGAAACGGTTCAATATCTGGTGGAATAACCTGATTTTCAGTCCCAGCTTTGATGCGTCTTGGCTGTCTGTCCACCGGTTGTTCAGTTTGTTGTTGGCTGCTTGATGCCACTCCTGGAGCTGAAACCAACACGGCTTTGTTTGATGACTCCTGACCATCCATCTTCCTCTTGATCACAATCCAGAGGTCTTCAATGGGATTTAGGTCTGGAAATTTGGAACGGTCTCTTAATTTTTCCCAGAAATGTATTTTACCTAAACTGTCAGCAAACAAACTCCAACTTTTAAATTTGTTTCCCCAGTTTTGTTTGAAATACATGTGATAAATATTGGCACATTTCACCGCAGAGCTTGGATCATAATGCAGCGTTTCATCCAGTGTTGTTAGAGAAGCCGGGGTTGAGTGCTTTGCCCAAGGGCACCTTAGGAGTGATGCTTGGCAGTTTGATTCCATACTAGTGACTGGAATAAGCAGACATGTTTGTGCCTCAGCCAACAGTCTGTCCATTACTTGCCAGCCTCTTCACTTTGATGTGTCTCTGAATCCAGCTGCCTTGCTGATGCTGTAGTGCACTTTTCTGTAACCCTCCAGTATTTCCTCACCTTTTCTCCTCATTCTCGTCCTCAGGTCCTGATGTGTTTGCCCTGGGTGAGGTTGTGACTTCTGACCACGCTCAGAATGTCCTCTATTGTGTAGCCAGCAACTTCCTGGAAGTCAAACAGCTGGCCTCAGCATTACTACGGCAGCTCCCGCCATCAACTGTAGGACTACGGGTGAATATTTGACCACTCACAAAATAGCTTAACGTTAGCCTCATAGCATAAGTGCCTAAATGATATTTTTTGCCAAACTGTGATACCTGCATAAAATGAGTCAGTAGTCTTAGAAGAGTAAAGTTACGCAGATATCACAGTTTGGCCAAAAATATGGCATGTATGCTAAGAGGCTAACAATATGTGTAATTCGGCACCAGCTCGGGTAGAAGTCATACATTGTTATACCTTATCTTAGCTTGGTTTGATGCATATTAGATCATGTCTTATACCATTGCATTGTTTTAAAAAAGTCCTGAAAGCAGGTCCAAGAAGATGATAGAGTTCAGTATTCAACAAAACAATGCAGTTACCAACAGTATCACAAAGATAGAACCTCATCATAATGAATAAATCCTATGAAATAAAACCTATGAATATAACATTAGTCAGTTAAAGACATAAACATTTTCCAAAACAATTAAAGGATGCAACAAGATAACATATTTTTATATATATGTACAATAAATACTAACTTTCTCTGTAAAAAAAAAAAAAAAAAAGTTTCAAGTAAATTAAAGTGACGTAAATTTTAATCACATACATCTTTTACAAACTTTATTATTTAAAACTTTATGTCAAAAAATAAAATTACCAGGTGCTCTCAGGTCAATTCCAGGCACATTTGTAACTTAATATTTGGCGTGGTGCAAGTGCGGCTGAAGAATGCTCAGTGGCTTCTCTTTTTTTGGATAAAACTTTGTGTTCTCCTTTAATTTCCAAACTTTTTGTCATTATGAAACATAATTTTGTATGCTTATAGCATAATACTATGTACATCATTGTGATAAAAAGTGAAAAAAAAATAATCCTGACTATATGTATTCCTGTAGATATGTGTTTTACAGCAGTGATAAGGTGCTGTGCTGGAAAAATTGAAAATGACTCTTAAGTGCTTGAATTTGACCTTGAAACATGAACTGGGAGGGCCAAGTTCATATGGAATGATCCCAGGTGAATTACTCCAGACATTGTTATCCATGTTCCAGGATTCAGTTGTTCTTATCCTCATTCTGTGATGTTATTAGTTGGCTGAGAGAATGTGTGGCGTCCTTCAAGCTGCTCTGGACCTCAGCACCAGTACCAAACCTTTTGACAGCGTCACAGCAGCCCACCTCCTCAACCTGCTGCTCCACCAGCCTGACCTGAGCCAAGCCCTGCAGCGCTGTGCCCAGGAGCAGGGTCTTGGATTCCAACCTCCACCCCCACCTCCACAGGCCTCTGAGGCTCTCATTTTGGAGCTCAACACTCTGGCAGGTGAGATCCAGATCAAACTGTGTTGAATATATGATGAAACCCAGAAGTGAAGCAGAGTCTGACCGGTCTACCATCTTTTTGTCCTCAGTGGTTCAGTTCTTACTACAGTGTCTGCAGTCGGAGGTGTCGAGGGCCGAGTCATCTCTGTTACAAGCAGCTGCCTCGTATCCTCT
The DNA here is from genome assembly GCF_902148855.1 of Sphaeramia orbicularis. NCBI lineage: Eukaryota > Metazoa > Chordata > Actinopteri > Kurtiformes > Apogonidae > Sphaeramia > Sphaeramia orbicularis. Next base: position 12,554,802 of record NC_043971.1, read on the forward strand.
GTATGGCAGAGCTCACTGCATCACCGCTGTCCTGCAGCATCTAAACACAGAGTAAGGCAGGGTTCCCTTGGGGTCTTAACCCATAAAGACCCAGTGCTACTTTTGTGGCAGTTCCCAAATGAATTTTTCTCTATTTGTACATTTCTTAACTGATTTATCAACACTTTTTTTTTATATTATCCTCTGTATTTTGCATTTTTGGTGTAAATCTTGTATTTTTCTGTATTTAATTCACAGATCATGTAGATATTCATGAAAACTCAGAGTAAATTCAAAATTAATTAAATCAAAACAGAGAAAAATGAAAAAAAAGCTTAGATTTTACTAATTGAATGTAAAAATAGTGTCTCCATCCACTGTCATTTGTCAAACTCCATTGGTTTTGATAGTGAATAAATGTTATAGAAAATGATGGGAGTTTCTACATTCACTATGTCCAAATGGGTCATATCTGATGACCATGAAAAGATGGGAAACTGCATTTTACACCAATTATTTACATGTATTGATAGGATTAGAGGATCAACAGGTATTAAACAGTTTAGATCAGTAGATGGTTTATGTCACTGGTGGCTGTTTGGGTCTCTATGGGTAAAAAAGTCTTCAAAGTCTTGAATTTGCAAATCTGCATTTAGTACCTTCTTTAAAAGTTATTACATTTAAGTTATTACATTTAATATGGCAGGTCTTAAGTTATGTTGACATGAACTTGTTCGCTGTGTTGTTTTTAAATGTGTCTGGGAAATGTCCAAACTGCAACGAAAGTAACAGTCTATTCAGTTCCAATCTGACAATTTATATTGAAATTAGGAACCAGTTTTTGCCAACTTTGCCCCCCCTGATGAGAGGTGACTCGGTGGGAATCAAGATATTGGAATAAATAAATAAATCTGTTTTCCTAAATTCTAGGAGTCATTAATTTTTGCCAGTATGGCCGTGAAACAGGCTGTGAAATGGGCATTAAATGATCTTCAAAGTTCTCCTAAAAAGTCGTAAATTCAACTTGTAGAAACTTGTAGGAACCCTGGTAAGGACGATAATCACAGCAGAGACATGTGTAGATGTCATCTGAAAGGCTCTTTCTCGTAGTGGTCTGTAGTTCACCTCACTGTTTTTCTGTTGAAGGGGTTTGACTCAGACCGAACGGTGGCAGCGTCTAGTTTCAGAGCTGATCGCCGTGTGCTACAGGATGTCTGATGTGGTCTCTCCTGTTGTCCAGAGCTCCTCCCCTGAAGGTCTCATCCCCATGGATACAGAGTCAGGTGATCTGATGTCCCAACCTGGGTTTGGACTAGTTATTAGCACTTTTAGAATGGAGTAACTTGTTCATAGTAAACCCTTTAAAACCTGACGTGTCATCGCCGGCACGCCCTGCACATATGGATTGGATGGTTGTAACTCTTTCACTGTGCGATTGTAAAAATTCCAACAGTTTCTGAAACCTCAGCGTTATAGGGTTTTTTTTGCGTCATTACAGTCATTTCACTCATGCCTGTACTAGAAGCTGCAGAATAAGCCATTTTAGCAGTATTATAACATGCAGTAAATTGTAAATGATTGCTAGATTTTGAAAGATCTGTGAAAAAAAGACTCTGGAAAAATGGGCAAATGGACTCACAGCATATTTTCTAACCTTTTTATAGTCAAAAGAAAAGGAAAAAAAGTCCAGGCTCAGGGTTTAAAGTGTTAACTGTTGAAAGGAATCTCCCTTTCTAGTGTCAAAACTGCAAATTGTAGTTCTAAGAGCATTGTTTTTAATGCCCTTATCAGCTTCGATCACAGCATTGTCCATCTTGTTATCTTCATATATGAGCAGTAGTGATGTTGTTTCTTCAAACTTTGGTTGATATTCATGTCCCTTCAGTAGCTCTATTGGCAGTTACAAACATATAAACCGAATGTACCGTATTTTCCGGACTATAGAGCGCACCTGAATATAAGCCGCACCCACCAAATTTTAAAAGAAAAAAGTATTTGTACATATATAGGCCGCACCTGACGATAAACCGCAGGTGTCCACGTTGTAACATGAGATATTTACACAGAAAGATGGTAAACAGAAAGATTATTTAAATATTATTTCCATACCTTAACTGCTTTTTTCCAAACATTGCCTGTAACACGGCAGTAAAACGACAGGAACACGGCTGGTTAAAAAACACAGAAAAGTCATTGATCTCTATTTTCATCTTCATTCTGTGCATTGAAACCACTGCAGTTGTCTTCTTCAGTGTCGGAGTTGAACAGCCTCAGAAAGGCTCTGTCACACACCGTCTCAGTCTCTCTTCCGTTGTTACTCTCAATGGCTCTTATGTGCAGCAGCTCTATTTCCTTCTTGGACAGACACATTTATGGCTTTTACTTAAAAGCTGCATTATATGCATTTCTTCGTATGTTTTCCATGATGAGGGTTTGTGCATGACACGCAAAATGATTGTTAAAAGTTAAGCTTAAAACTTCTCCTTTTCATCACCTCTTCCACCTGTCTGTCTCACTTTTGCGCTTCCTGCTAGAGCGCCCCCTGGTGGCCGTTAGCCCATATAAATCTATACTTGAGCCGCATCGTTATATAAGCCGCAGGGTTCAAAGCGTGAGAAAAAAGTAGTGGCTTATAGTCTGGAAAATATGGTATGTACACTGAACAAAAATATAAATGCAACACTATTGTTGTTGCTCCCATTTTTTATGAGCTGAACTCAAAGATCTAAAACTTTTTCTGTGTACACAAGGTTTATTTCTCTGAAATATTGTTCACAAATCTGTCTAAATTTGTGTTAGTGAACACTTCTCCTTTGCTGAGATAATCCATCCACCTCACAGGTGTGCCTTAGGCTGGCCACAATTAAAGGCCACTCTAAAATGTGCAGTTTTATCACACAGCACAATGCCACAGATGTCACAAGTTTTGAGGGAATATGGAATGATCATGCTGACTTCAGGAATCTCCACCAGAGCTTTTGCCTGTGAAGTGAATGTTCATTTCTCTACCATAAGACATCTCCAAAGGTGTTTCAGAGAATTCATGAAGAACTGCGTGAGGAAAATGGTGGTCACACCAAATACTGACTGGTTTTCTGACCCCCCCGGACCACCCAATACAGTAAAAGTGCACATTTTAGAGTGGCCTTTTATTGTGGCCAGCCTAAGGCACACCTGTGCAATAATCATGCTGTTTAATCAGCATCTTGATATACCACACCTGTGAGGTGGATTGATTATCTCAGCAAAGGACAAAGGAGAAGTGCTCACTAACACAGATTTAGACAAATTTATGAACAATATTTGAGAGAAATAGGCCTTTTGTGTTCATAGAAAAAGTCTGAGATTGTTGAATTCAGCTCATGAAAAATGGGAGCAAAAACCAAAGTGTTGCATTTATATTTTTGTTCAGTGTAGCTCTTGGCTGAGCTGTAATGTGTAGTTAATCAGAGGGACTCAGGGCTGTTTGTCAAAAAAACATCTGAAATCTACAACATTCACTTTACCTCATACTTAACAAATGAAATGTCTCAGAAAATAGTGCCTTTAGAGATGTAGTGAGTCATGGGTTAAACTGGTCACTCTTTGTTCAGGATTAACATTTTGGAGGAACAACCAGTTTTATTTTAGCTAATTCAAAGAACCATGGAGAAAGATGTGATTTGATACTGTATGTCTATGTGTGTGTGTCTGTGTGTGTGTGGATACTATTTGGACAGAGGCGTCGGCGGGGCTGCAGAGGATCCTACAGGAGATCCAGCCCAGAGACACCAATGACTTCTTCACCAGCGCCAGAGAGTTGGACTCCCAGCAGAGAGACGATCACACACAAACACCAGCACTGGACACAGGTGGGTTACGGATCATTGCGCTACACTGACTCATCACACAGGAAAAAAAAACACTCTCGTTCCTGGGGAAACTAAATACATCAGATACTGGGTTTGTTTTTTTCCAGTTTTGAGACTTTCATACACCACGCCTGTAAAGTTCAGTTCACGGTGAGATGGAATCGATGTCTGAGCTTTTATGGACTGTGTCAAATCGCCAGTAGCTTGTTTTAGAACAAAAGTGATGTCATTTAGTTAAAATAGTGGAAATGCTTAATCTTTTAGAGATTTGGCAGCTGTGTCTTTTTGATGCTGTGGTTCAAACATCCAAGGACAGCTCCAGATTCCACACTGTCTTGTTTTTTTTTTTTTTGTTTTCACCCTTCTGTCACTATCAGAAATGCAACTGTAGCAAGCAGCTCTTTCTCTGCACCCTACAATTCATGTCCATCGCAATAAAAGCCTGAAAAATGCATGAATTAATGAAAGTATTGAACCATGTCATGCTTAATGAAGGTAAAGGAGGCTGAAATGTCCTATTTATGCTCAGAAAAGTGAGACAGGAACTTTTTTCTTGACGTTTTCAGAGTTAATCTTCCTCCTGTGCACCTTTTGTCCATCTTAGTGTGCTAGGATTTTTGTCAAATAAATGATGGTGATAAACACATAAGAAAGACAGTTAAATAAAACCTTAAAAAACACACAACTTTAAAGCGGTTACATGAAGATGCGATGAAAACTCAATGTTAATAGCTAGAAACGTTATTTTCTTCACTGGACTCAGCTCTAAATGAAAAGAATGGAGTTTGATGCTGAAATGGCAGAGTTTCTTCTTATTATGAAGCTTATGAAGGTATAAAGTTATTATGGGATGTTATTATCTTTGCTAAGTTGCTGTTTGTTGATCCATGGTTCAGACTAAATTGTGACAGTTCTGACCTTATTTGATGGATTCCAAACAGATCTTTAGTTCAGCCATTGACAAAACAAACCAAACAGAAAACAGAGGTTTTACTGTGGCTGTTTTTTTTTTTTTTTTTTTTAATTGACTTTCTTTGTTGGAAGGAATTTCACAGGCAGCAACATGACAGTGGAATGTGACAGAGAAGACTTCCATTCTTTAATTTTTTCTCTTTTTGGTCCCTTGCACAATCCCACCCTACCCGAAAGAAGACATTTCTTGATATACTGTGGCTGTTTTCTGTCTAAAGACGGAGCTAAGCTAACAGAACTATAATGTAAACTATCAGCTGATGCAGCATGTGAAGATTATAAGAGAGTGTTGCTTTGAGTAACTGTCAAAATAGGCGTCTATGAGTTTTAATTTGAAGAAGAAAACTTAATGATACCATTATACCGATGTGTGTAAACAATGAGTTTTATACTTTATTCAGTGAGTGATACAGTCTTTGGATGTATATATGTGTGTGTGTGTATATATATATATATATATATATATATATATATATATATATATGTATCATTGACTTGTTGATGTTTTAATAGAACTAAGTTTTTTTCTGGTTCATGACTTCCCCCTACTGAGTTTAGATTATGATACTACATATAATCTCCTTTTTTCAATGTTCAGAGCCCATATTAAAACATGCCATCAGAGTAATATAAAGTGATAATAGATAGAAAATAGATTAAATCCAGTGTCTGTTGTGTCACACAGAGAAAGGGCCACCTAATCTGAACATAAATAGAGGAAAACATGTTGTATGCCTGTAAAAGAAACCAGTGTTCTGTCTTAATTTGCTTCTAGTTCAATCACAGGATATTAAACACATAAAGTGCTACTTTTGTGGCACTTCCCAAGTGAATTTTTATTGCTATTCAACCTTTCTTAATTGATTATAACCATTTATTATCATATTAGCCTATGTATTTAGTGTTTTTTCAGCGTAAATTAAGTATTTTCCTATATTTAATCCCCTGATCATGTTGATGGGCATTAAAGCTCAAGAGTAAATTCAAAAGTTATTATATCAGAAATGGAGAAAACAGAAAAAAAAAGTGACATTTTCAACAAATCTATCAATAACTGAGTATAAAATAAGTGTCTCCATCCACTGTCATTGATCCAACTCCATGGGTTTTACTGGTGAATCAATGTTGTAGAAGGTGATTGTGTTTCCATGGTAACTACGGAGCCAAATGGGTCATATCTGATGACCATGAAAAGACGACAAACTGTATTTTACACCAATTATTACATATATTGATAGGATTAATGGATCAATAGATGTTAAACATTTTAGATCAGTAGATGGTTTTGGTCACCAGTGCCTGTTTGGGTAACTTTCTAATGAATCCAAATTTCAAGACTTCCAATTGTACATAATCATAATTTAAGGCTCTGAAATTAATCAACTTCTGAAAGACTGAATTTAGTTGTATCTGCTTTACTAGTTGTCTGTGATTACTGACTTGTAGTGACAAAAGTAGATTCCGTTGAAACCGCCTTAGTCAGTAAGACTGCAGTTCTGGATGTTGGCTGATGAGGGCAGTGTTTGACCTTTTTGTTTTTGCAGGTGTATTTTCATAGCGTACAGTCTCTCACTTCAAGAAATCTTAATGATTACCGAAACAGCTATGACTACATTGTTATAAAGAAAATTAAATGGCTCTGTAATGTGTGTAATATATTCAGCCAAGTATAAACATTGAAATTGGGCTCATTATGAGGCCTCTTTATTTTACTTTCCATTGAATGCAAACCTTTAATGCTTAGTGCTTACATTATATACTAAATCAAATAAATCCTTCAGTTTAAATTATTAGGTAATGAAGCAAAAAGTGATCAAACTTTTCCCATAGTTTCCTCATGTATGTGTCACTGTGTGTGTTGGCTGCAGGCGGCGAGGGCTACAGGGTGACAGCGCAGATGGTGCTGGTATGCTGCTGGCGGAGTATGAAGGAAGTGGCCATGCTGCTCGGACAGCTGTGTCAGAGTCTGCCTCTGCACTACACCAACGACCATGCAAACACACACTCAGGCCTCATCACTGAAGAGCAGGTGAGAAACAAATGTACAAACACACACACACTGCCCCTTCGCTAATGTTACCTCATACATTAGAGTGTGGGCTTTGAAGCAGCAGAGACTCACACAACAAATGTCACTTTCAATGCTCTAGACCCAGATTTGTCAAATGGATCCAGTTTAATGAATGACGAGCCATTAAAAGTCAGTTAAGAGAATCACCAAGGCATTACAGGTTAGGTTTTTATGGGCTTTTGTCCAGGGTTGGCCTGTTCCAAAGTCAATTCCATACTTTTTTGTGTTTAAAGACTGTGCTTAGAGGCCTGATTTATAAGACTTAAGGACGTTTAATTGTAGAAATGGAGTCTAATATTCAAAAATATATTTTCATTATCATTTTTTTTTTTTTTTTTATCAGTGATAGTTTACAAGACATTGTGGACAGAAAAACAACAACAACACATAAACAAAGGGAAAATCCAACAAAAACAAACCATAAACAACAATAACGACAGAGTAACGACAAACAACAACAATGACAACATTATATTACAATGAAGAAGATAATAAATCTAAAGAGCAGCTAAACAATATAGCTTGGTTAGGGGTGATAGGGAAAAGGGGAAGAGGGGAGTGTGAATGAAAGTGAGAAAGAGAGAGGGGGGAGTGAGGGGGAAAATAATAATTGTTGTAATAATACAAAAATATATAATAATAATACCAGTAGTGTAATTTGCTAGTATTATCATTATGATGATGATGATGATTCTTCTTCTTCTTCTTATTGCTAATATATTTTCTTCATTCATTCATTCATTCATTCAATGAAAATGACACTTTCATTTCATCCAGGGACATGCACTAATAGGTTAATTGGTTAAGCTAAATTCCCCATATGTGTGAATATGAGAGTTGTTTTTTTCTGTATGTCAGCCCTGTGATGAACTGGCGACACGCCTATAGTTAGCTAGGATAACCTCCAGCACCCCCGCGACCCTCTCGAAGATAAAGCGTTTCTGAAGATGACTGAATATTTTCATTACCATATAATCCCCTGATAGTAAGAATTATGTTTTTGTTGCACTAAATGAGCCATTTATTGAGGATATTTTTCTTAGCAGATATTGTCTTCATCTGCTTTTTAAAAAATTCCACACAAAAGTCTCAAAATGCCAAAATAACTATAGAGTGGTACAAACTCTCATGGTTAGTGTTGTTAAACCTGTGGACATGGTGGATAGTACTGGACGTAGCAGAGACAGCGGCTTTAATCTGTCCTGAAGGTGAAGCAGCTACATGTTCACTTATACACTTAACTTACGGTAAGTGTTGCATTGTGCATTTATTCAGCCTGATTCCTGGTGGAGGACTATGGAGGCTGCACCGGTAATGACACATAAAAGTTTTAAAAGTGTTTTGGGTGCACATTCAGGAGGTTCATGTTGTGATATAACATAGATATTCACTGAAATAGCAGTGAAATCTGAAAATGACAGGCTGTAGATACAGTAAAGAACAGTTTTCTATCTTTCAACAGTTATCTGTAAGTGGTTAGCCTCCATTTTGACATCAGGACTGAGGAATAATTTCAGTAATTTTGCATAAAAATCAGACTTTGCTAATCTCATACGAATGCACCACATGAATCACAAACAAAAGGACTCAATACTACTTTGTCTGAGGTTGCCTGGTAACTGAAAGTGATGTCACTGTGGTTAGGCTCATGATGGTTCATCATCTATTGTGTGAAGTTTCTCAACTGAATACATCATCAAACTTCCATGTTCTTGTAAAGTATTAAATGAAATTTGTAATGTAAAAAGACGCCTGGAAGAATAGCTGCTTCAGCGATGCAAAAGCTAATGGGGATTTAATAAACAAACAAACAAACATTGGGGATAATGTGCAAATCACAGGAGGTCCACAGGTTAATTTTTCCTCCTTGTGAATAGGGCTTTTGTTGGAAATACTAGCTTAATTTTTGATCCGATTACAGCAGGGGTGTCAAACTAAGTTCAATTCAGGGGCCACATAACCCCTAATATTTTGTAAAGTGGGCCAGACCAGTAAAATAATAGTAAGAGGATATCAACTTATAAATAATGTCACCTCCAAAGTTTTGTCTATGTTTTTGAGTGGGAAAAAAAGTCAAATTCCATTATGAAAATGTTTACATCTATGAACAGTACTTGAATAAATATGAACCTGAAAATTCTTTTAAAAAATAAGCGCAATCTTAACAATATTACACCTTAGTTTATAATTTATACGTGTGCATTCTAACTTACAGATCACAGTGGACCTACAAATACACAAAACATTTAGTAGGAGGCAGAATATTGGTAAAATTAGATTACTGTTAAGACATTTCAGGTTGTTCCCATTTGTTGTAAAAGGCTAGTCTGTAAATGTAAACGTTGTGTGATTTATAACTTTTTTTAAAACTGAAACAACGGGAAAAAAATTTGCAGTTGTCATAATTTATAGGTTATTATGATAGTATTTTACTGGTTCTGACCCACTTTAGATTGAATTGACCTACAATTATTTTAATATCCTTGATTTTTAATATGTTCAGTGTAATTTTTGCATTTCATAAATTCATCCCAGGGGCCGGATTGGACCCTTTGGCGGGCCGGATTTGGCCCCTGGGACGCATGTTTGACACCTGTGGATTACAGCATCGATCGTGTGCTAATTCTCCCGAAAAGGTTAAAATATTTAGTAAAGATGAGGTCTTCTTAGTGAACACAACAGTCCAAAATATTACTGTATAATATTAAAGTAGCTCTCATCCCTTGTACTTGATTATAAACAACATAAATGACCAGATATTTGCTCCCTCCAGTGTGTTTTCTCTCTGTTGGAACTGTTGTACATCTGAAGGGTGGCTCCTCAAATATCTGCTCCCACTACGTAACTACTTTTATTTTTACTGGAAGAACATTTTGGGAAGTGTCAATTTCAGAAAGTTACCGATATTCCTGGATGCAGCCACCCTGAACCCTTTACAGGGCACTCTTAGAAATACTCTGAAATTTAACCTTAGTGTCTTGTTGGATTTTTATTCTTATGTATAAAATCAAAGTCAATGAAGTTACTACACTACCAGTCAAAAGTTTGGACTCACCTGGTTTTTCTCTGTATTTTCATGACAGTTTACATTGTAGACTCTCACTAAAGGCATCAAAACTACAAATGGACACATATGGAATTATGTAGTTAAAAAAAAGTCTGACATAACTCAGAGCATGTTTTATATTTTGGATTCTTCAAAATAGCCTCATTTTGCTTTTATTACCACTTTGCACATTCTCACCATTCTGTTGATGAGCTTCATGAGGTAGTCACCTGAAATGTTTTCCAAAAGTCTTGAAGGAGTTCCCAGTAGTGCTGAGAACTTGTTGGACATTTGCGGTCCATCTCATGCCATTTAAATGAGAAGGTGAGCCCAAACTTTTGACTGGTAGTGTATATTTGGTTCCTTACCCATAAATGGAAGCCTGTGTAAAATATACAAGAGCACATGTAAGGTGAAAGGAACATGTATTTTAGAACATTAGAACAACATCAGTGCTGATACAGACACCTGTTAACATACAGTGGCGGAAAAAATTATTAGGCCATTAAAAGTCATAAAAAATAATGGTTATGCAATCAAGTACTAACTCTTGTGTGTGTCATGTTACTAAAAAAGACAGAAAAGAAAACATGGAATGCCTAAAAGCATTGTTTTTGGCAGTACAATTCCACAGCTGTTGATGTAAGAACTGAAGTGATTTGGGTTATTGTCAAGAAAACCATGGAAAATAGATATCAGCTCTGAAATTCAACTCTTATGAGCTATTTTTGTTATTATCATTATATTTGTCCAAACAAAAGTAGCATTAGTTGTACCAGGCATTAAAATGAACAAGAAATTGAAGAAAACAAGGGTGGTCTAATCATTTTTTCCGTGACTGTATTTTAGAACATTAGAACATCCCGTTTAGAGCATTAGAATTACATAAGTGCTGATCCAGACACCTGTCCACATCCACATTATCCCTTTGAGCATCATTCCGTATATTAGTACCATTACTTCATGGTACCTAACAAAGCAGGTACACTCACTGTTCATGCAGAGGTGGACCTTACAGACCCTGCAGACCAGACCTGGGCAAAGTAAGGCCCGCAGGCCACATGCGGCCCAATACCTGACCTTGACTGGCCCGCACGAGGTCACTGGAAAATTAAAAGTCAATGCAAATATATATCATGGTAACAGATGCAACCAATGCAACGGCACAGCTTTTATTTTGTAGGATCCGCTAAATTAGTATTTTTTCGCACATACTTTCTGTACTCAGCATAAAGCTTATGGTTATAATAAAGCTTATTGGTTTGTTGGTCAGTTTCAGCCCATTAAGATGTCAGCTAAGGCCAAAAAAAGAAAGAAAGTTTGATTAAGAATGCAAAGATTTTAACAAGACATGGACTCCTAAGTATTTCTTCACTGAAGTCAGAAAAGGAACTGAAATATGCAAACAAACAAAGCTGCATTTATGGTTTTTAATGTAAAGTTAACATGGAGCTGGTTTTGCACATTTTCGGAAATGTTTTTGTGAATTTTCATTAAATAGTTATATTCTGTGCTCCACATTTCCATTGTGTCATTGTATTGTTTCATTTACTGTTTTTATAGAGATATACTGTATATTGAGCAGAGCTGCAAGTGCATTGATTCGGCCCTTAATAATTGTCAAAGTTTCTCATGTGGCCCCATGAGAAAATTAATTGCCCACCCCTGCTGTAGACCTCATTGGACCTGAGGTTGTTGCGTCACTGTCCTCACTGTAACTGTTGCTGTCACTTTCTTGTAATGTGTGCAGAAATGACCAAAAATAGTCACTTGCCCGACAGAGGGTAAATGAGATGTCGGGTGAAGTATTGGAGCATCCAACGGGCTGTTTGGTTGGGTCATGAATTGGCTCGAAAACGAACGAAAACAGAAATGAACCTTCTCAACTCCACATATATGAAGGTGTAATTTCTGTTCTCTGTGTATGTGTGAATACATACCGCAGTGGGAAACGGCGTTCATGTGTGTTTGTGACACCACGCTGGGAGGCTCTTCAATTAGCATCCGCCCTTGTTAGCGCCGCGCTTTCATTTGATGCCCGAGCCTGCTGGTTTAACGGCCGCGACGCCCCTCCCTGTTCCACTGCATTCTTTCCAAATCACTTCCACCACCAGCAGGAAAACAGTGAGCGCTGCAAACAACACAAACACACACACACACACACACACATACACATGTATACACACATGCTACAGAATGACACACTGACAAACTCACACAGGAATAGTTGTCTGAGTGGTTCAGCATGTTAACGTCCATAATAACACGGGTACCAGACATGGGCTGTGTTTGTCTGTGTAGGGGGTAAAGGCTGTGTGTATGTGTGTGTATTTGTGTTTGCTTGTCGACACTGCATTTACACTCCTGAGAGAGAAAGTAGGAAGTATCGTACCACAGTATGTGCTGATTGTGTGTTTTCAGTCAGGGCCGCTTTTTCCGCCATTCAGATTTTCAACTTTTTACATGAGAATGAATGGATTTATGGATCTGCAGTGTTTATTTGTGCCTGTTTTTTCTTTATCTGTCCACTATTTTATACATCTATACATACATTTTTTAAGAGGCATCTTAAGTCAAGGGGTGTTAGAAAATACCGGTTCTGTAATATATCGCGATATTTCATTTCACAATACTGTATCGATATTAAAAAGTACTGTATCGATATTTTTAGGTATTTATTCAAATGCAGATATGGCGGAGGTTCATTTTTGTTTTTTGCTTTTATTTATTTTTTTTATATCTTACTAATAATTATTTAACACTGTTTTATTAAATAATGGTTATTTGAAGCATCCTAAAACCACTTTTTACTGTCTGAGAGATGCAGATAGTAGTTCATCTGTTTGGGACTGAACTAAAATAATGTTCTGATGTTAGTTCTGAACTAATGGAATATGAACATTTGAACAGGATCTTAAACTGTAATGTCTGTAAAACATCATTTAAGTCTGAACACAGGAACATTTGGTGATGTAGCATTAGATCCTGTTGGGATCAAATAAAAATGTGTTTAGTATTTGTGCATATTTCTGGTGTAAGTCAATTCTTCCGGGAAATAATAATTTTAAAAAACGAAAAAAAAACAACAAAAAAATTGCCTTTTTAACAGTATCATGATATATCGGGATATATCGCATCGTGTTCCTAGTATTGTGATTTGTATCGTATCGCCAGATTCTTGCCAATACACAGCCCTACTTAAGATGCACCTTTATTATTTGCTTTTATGGGTAATCCTTGATTTAATTGGGTATTTTAGAATTTCATAGTTTATGCGTTTGCACTTTGTACTTTTTTGTGTGTCGCTATCTTATGTCTTTTTTGTTTGGTTTTTTTTTTGTGTGTGTGCTGCTGCCTTATCCTTTTTAATCTGTAAAGCACTTTGTGAGGTTTCTCTATGACAAGTGCTAGATAAATAAATTTTACTTACTTACTTACTTATACACGCCTGGCCTAAAAAAAGTCCCACACACATTTCACAGGATCTCCTTTATTTTTTATTACAAGATGCATTTGCCGTGGCATCAGTGTGCCATGCAATACATATGCAATACCGATATACTGATACTGTGATGTTCTGCCATTTCTGTGCAAGTTATTGAAAAAGTCAACAGTGACAATTACATTAAATTTCAGAATGTAGAATCTAGTGAACCAGAGGCATATGTGATAACATGATGTTCAGGATGTGTACTTTATATAAAAAGTGACGATAAATAAGAAATACAGGGTGGGGAAGCAAAATTTACAATGAACATTTAGTTGTTTTTTTCTCAGCAGGCACTACGTCAATTGTTTTGAAACCAAACATATATTGATGTCATAATCATACCTAACACTATTATCCATACCTTTTCAGAAACTTTTGCCCATATGAGTAATCAGGAAAGCAAACGTGAAAGAGTGTGTGATTTGCTGAATGCACTCGTCACACCAAAGGAGATTTCAAAAATAGTTGGAGCGTCCATAAAGACTGTTTATAATGTAAAGAAGAGAATGACTATGAGCAAAACTATTACGAGAAAGTCTGGAAGATACTATTAAAGAAGAATGGGAGAAGTTGTCACCCGAATATTTGAGGAACACTTGCGCAAGTTTCAGGAAGCGTGTGAAGGCAGTTATTGAGAAAGAAGGAGGACACATAGAACAAAAACATTTTCTATTATGTCAGTTTTCTTGTGGCAAATAAATTCTCATGACTTTCAATAAACTAATTGGTCATACACTGCCTTTCAGTCCCTGCCTGAAAATATTGTAAATTTTGCTTCCCCACCCTATAAGAATGTTGGACTAGGCCTGAATCCTTTCTCTGTTAATGACATTATATTTCCTGTTTCAGTACGGACCATAGTTAATATCACCTTTAACCCTTTCATGCATAAGTCACTCCAGTGGACAGTTATTCTCCAGCTGTTCTCTTGTATATTAATGGGTTTAGTTGTTTTAGTTCCATATCAGCCAACACAGTGGACACTTACGCATCATCTCATATCCTGACATTCATACCATTACTGTAACTTTGCTGTTCTTGATAAACCTGATCTGCACTAACATGTTTGAGTGTAAATCATTATTTGTTAGACAAGAAGGTTTTTTTTTGCACATTATCTCAATGAAGTGAGGAATTAATAGCATTAGAATATGTTAAAATGTGAGAAGACATCAGATTAGCTGCATTAAACATGTTTTTATTTCATTGTTTTCATATCCCACTCTGATATTGGGTTTTAAACACGTTTCTTTACTTCAAAAATTAAATGCATGGGTATTTTTGTAACTCCACAGAAAAAAAAACCTTGATCACATTGTTTTTTTCATGCCTAAGGAGGAATAAAAACACTGAAGAAAAAAAAAAAATCTTGACTAAGGTTCTCACAATTAATGCATCAAAGGGTTAAATAAAAAGCCCACAATGGCCAGAACAGACAAAGGTCTTTTGTGTTTTCTGCAGATAGTGGTGGTGGTGGAATTGCCATTTGGTTGCAATTTCCAACTTTGCCACTAGATGCTGCTAAAGATTACACACTGAACCATTCAGTCAAGTTAGACTTTCTCTCAGATTCTGCATGGTTTTATTATGTAACCTTAACCTCTAAACTGCCTCAGCAGTGATGAATAGATGTAGTTCCACTGGGAGTGGAAGGTCTCACTGAAAAGAAATAGAGCTTAAACATTTGTGTTCTATTTGGAAATAATGTCTGAACAAACTTTTGCCTATGGATGGTTTTAGTTCCATGCTATATTATTTAAGTTCTGCCCAGAGCCATGGCCTTTTCAGCTGTTACTCTAATGATGTCAGACCCACCCTGCCATGAAGAGATAATTGATGGTGATATCATGGATACCATACAGTCCACTGTGGTAACTACGGCGATTCATTATATAACTGATGACTTAACAAACCCGTGCTGAGGAAAATCTGAACTCGTGTCCCTTCCATCTTCACCGCATCTGTTTTTTTTTTGTTTTTTTTTCCTTTTGTCATTGGCTTGTCATCAGTTCCATGCTTTGTGTGTGCAAATACTGTCAACAGTCAGTGGGGTGATTCCAATAGTGTTTGGAAAGTTCTGGTCTGGCCAAGTTTGTGCGGACAAACTGCCCTACCGCAGCGAGGACATGAACGCATCGCACGAGCGGTGTGTGGAAAGTGATGCGTTTGGTCTCACTCGAAGTTTGTGTGAGCTCAACACCTCCTGCAGAACCTTCGGCCTGCATCCTGTGTTACATCCTCGTCGGCACGGAGACGCTGCAGATGTTTGTCGCTGGCTGGCTCCATGGCAACAGCAGCAGCAGTTGTTAATGTCGACCGATGCGTTTTCTTTTCTTTAACGTTAAAGATGCCCCAGGACAACAATAGCGATAACATTTGACTTCATCTGTTTATTGAAAGAAGGACAGAGCAGCGCCATGGCGTTCTGACAGCTTTGATGAATTGGTGGATGTGGGTGACAGACCACCGAAGTAGCTGGTCAGTTGGAGTTTGACAGGTCTTCTTTTTACTTGGCATGGCTTGGCTCGGGTTGGTTGGCTCCCTAGTTACGCTGAGGAGACAGACCTTTGTGTTTGGCAGCTCTGTGGCTGAGAAAGAAACATATGCACACAGACTCGAATGTGTTCAGCATCAGGTCTTATTTAGTCCTCTATGGCACTAACACAGCTAATTATTATTCATCAGGTTTAAGTACGAGACTGATTGGTTTCTGAACACTGGTGTGAGTTTCATGTTTCAACAAAAATAAACGCTACATTGAGTTTTTAAGTCTTTTAGTCTTTTAGTTTTGGGCAGTTTTAATCTTCTACTCATTATTATTATTATTATTATTATTATTATTATTATAACTTTATTTAACCAGGAAAGAGTGTCCTGGCCAAGACGGCAGCAGATGTTACAAAAAATAGAAATCACAGCCTTAGATCCACACTAAAAATATACATAAAACACAATAAAAGTCAGTTCTAAAACCATACATAATAATAAAATAAGAACATACGTATAAAACGCCCCCAATATTTTAAAAGGTACTATAAAACTACACAACAATGTTCCTTAAAAGCATCTCAAAGCGGAACCCAATTCAATCAATTAGAAAAGCATCTACATTCAGATTTATCCTTTTCCTGGTCATTTTAAATGACTTTGAATGTATTTAAAGAGACCAGTTCCTTCAGTTTAATCTCCAAAGCACTTTTATTTTATTTATTTGTTCATCCACGAAGATTCTATTGAGATATGACATCTCTTCATGCAGAGAGACCTTGTCTAAATAGCAGCAACAAATAGTTTCTCAAAGAAAACACACTAAACAAGAGATAGTAAAAGAAGAATAAAAGAGAAGGAAAGAGGCTAAAGGAGCATACCGGTGACATACATAATTCATGCCGCTCTACAGAGGTTTGTGTTAAATCTAACAAAAACAAACCTGTTTCTCACAACTCATAGTTCTCTGTTATGCAATATACTTATTAAAAATGTATCAAACCCATTCACGCGTGCTGCATTCACTGACGTTGATAAGATTTTGATATTATTTGCTGTGAAATGATGCCAAAGATTTTTCAGTACTTGATAATATCCAAGCAGTTTGATCACCATCGTAAAAGTAATAAAGAATCTCTACTGGGTGTCTGCTGTTTCTTAAAGTTGAAAATCCAATGTATTTTTATTTGTTTATCATATGAGTCTCTTATTGTTTCTCTAAGTTACTTTTGTCTATAATAGATTATGTACCATGTTAGTTAGGTCTGGCTCAAGAACGGTTAAATTCTGCTGAAAATAACACATTTGTTGGTGCAAGACAATGATAAGTTTAGGAACGTTGCATATAAAGAAATTTCATTCACTTTGTAAGTTAGAAAAAAACAAAAAGTCAGTACACCAGCATACACCTGCTATGACCTAATATTACTTTGTATTCACATTAAGAGCATCATCCCAGCACCAAAACTATCGATATTTATGCAGAAGTATACTGGCCTGAGGCAGAGAACAGTTTTTATTTGTCTTCGATCGTTGTCCACGTGTGACTCTGTGTTGATTTAACCTCCTGCTTGAATCGTTTCAGATTTAGTCAAGTCGTACAGATGACAATGTTGACGCCGCACAATGTCACACAGTCTTAGGAAATCAGAATACTTTATTAATCCCAGAAGGAAAATTATTGTGTTACAGTTGCTCCATTCAAGTATAATAAGAAGTATAGAAAGAGATTATCAATACAACAACAAAAATAATTTAATATATTAAGGACGCAATAAGAACAGCAATTTATACAATATGTACTACACAATATATTACACCGGTCAACAACAAATTTATTGTTTAAGTTTTTTGAGCTGATTTAGGATAATTTTGGTGTGCTGAATCCAAAAATCACATTAATTTTGCTCAATCAGGTCAACTTTCTGAACTATGCTACATATTGGCTTTTTAACATTTTTGCTTACATTTATGGGCATTTTCACATCATATGATACAAAATTCTTTCATATTTCTTGCAATAAACGAGTTCTGAAGATTTTACTTTTGCCAATTCATGATTAATGTTTTTTTTAATATTACAGGTGAATGAAATGGCTTCGACTAGAAGATCTTGCAAAAATAAGCCTGACGTATTCTGCTACATCTGCAGTGAATACACCATTGTACCTAACAGGAATCAAGTCACAAGTTTCATAAAGTGTGCTTACCAATCTTATTTTGGTATTAATTATTATATTTTGTGAGAAGATCAAATTTTTCAAAATCAAATTAGCAAAAAAAACCCTGACCTGATTGAGAAAAACAGACGTCATTTTTGGATTTAATGGTGCAAAATGGTCCTAATTCAGTTGAAAAAACCTAGACAACTTGCAAAAAACATTTTTTTGTAACCCGTTGTTATCAATATGATAATTAAAAAAAAATATACATAAATAAGCATGCAAAAATATTGTTATAAAAAATTATGCGGTTTTAATGAGGAAATTTGATCATTTGAAGGCAATATTATATTTTTGACACATAATAATAGATGTATCAGAAATATAACATTGTGGCTGTCTGTTGTCTAAATCCTTTACAAACCAGAATTTAACAAGTCCTCCAGGAGATTGCAACAGTTTGATGAGGAACAACAACAAACATTATCAGAGCGCTGTCTAACCCTCAGCTGTCAGGGGAGAACTTGGCTATTTGGGTCACTGTCGCAGCCCCGAGCCACACATGTAATTAAACTTGGGAAACTTCTTCTTTCTCCGCACATGGAAGTTTTTCTGGGAAACGGGCACACTTGCAAACAGGAAGTTGACGTCTAAATAAAGCCCCCACCCCACCCCCTCCATCGCCGCACACAGGAAGCACGCTCGGCCCTTTTAAACCGTTACACAGACGGGAACCTTCTGGTGGGAGGCTTTAAATAGGCGAAGCGGCCGCGCAGCTCGGCCCAGCTCAGCACCGCAGCGGTCTGCGCCCGCCGCCTCGGCCAGCAAACAGTGACTGCTGCTGCCATTTTTACATCGGTGAGGTCAGGCCTGTCCTGGGAGTCCACTCTGGCCTCCAGTGTGATAAGTCATTGGGCTTGGTAGCGCTGTGGTTTACTCAGTCCATACTTTGGTGTTTAAGTTAGTCCACTTTAGGTCTGTGGGGTCAGTTGAGTTTATTGTCCAGTCATGTGGCCAGAAAACAGGCTGCGTAAGCCCTACATTTTTGTGTCACTTTCAGTTTAAATTCTTTTGTCATATTTCCGTTCAACACTTTTTTCTTTAATTTATTTTTGTATGTTTTATTGAAGGGATGCACTAATCCCCATGAAATCGCATTTGATTTAAGTGTTTTTCGGCTGCACGTCACTTACACACTAGTGTTTATCTGGGTATGACATAATAGCTGTGTTGTAGATATTTTTAGTGGTATTGGAGTTTGGAGGAACTTTTGGAAAATCGATTAAAGGATACCTGTAGTGAATTTTCATTGCTAGCTATTTCAAAGATCACATATAATACTAGCAGTTACCTCAGGTAACTTACATTATTGATTGGGAGACTTCGAGTTGCAGGTTTGATCAGTCCATAACACCTTCTTCCAGTCTTCAGTAGTCCACTGGCGGTGTTTCATGGCAAGTCTCTTTTTCTTATTCTGAAGTCTCAGCAATGGCTTTCTTGCTGCAACTCAACCCATCAAACCTGCAACTGGAAGTCTTCTCTTCACAGTTGAAACTGAGACTTGCTTACTACGACCACTATCTTCACTGTGCTTGAAGCTGTTGTCCTGTGAGTCTCCTCTCACTCCAGCTGTTGACTCTCAGAAACTTGTCTTCTGATTCTGTTGTGGCTTTGGCTCTGCCAGACCTCTTCCTGTCAGCATTTCCCCCAGTTTCTGAGTGCCTTTGGATGGTGAAGGAAACTGGACTTACTGACACCTTGACTTTCTCGGCGATTTCTCTGTAGGACAGACCTACATTTTTACGTGTTCTGATGATCTGTCTCTCTTCTATCATTAATTGCCTTTTCCTCTTTTCCATTTTTATAGTAACACACTACTTTCTGCAGTATAATACTGTTCAAATAATACTCCCAATGGTATGGTACCAAAGTGTGTTCCAACACTACTTATATGCTGACAGAAGGGGTTGGAAGGAATTCACAAACGTTGGGACACCTGTAGGAATTGGTAGCACCAACTTTTGAGGCTTGACCAACCTCCATTGCTGCAGAACTTCTTTAAGTTGTTAACCCATTTCTTGTTCGCCTTTTTGTATAATTCTGAAATGTACATTATTTTTTAGTTTTGTTTAACCTTACCTTTTTTTTTTTTTTTTTTTTACCTCTGGCAGTTCACCGCTTACCTTTGTACCATTTCAAGCTATTCATTGGACTTGAACTGATTGAATTTCAGTACAAAATGGGAAAAATTGGGGTGTTCTAAAACTTTTGACAAGTAGTGTAGATCCGCTATAAATAACATATACATAAACATATATTTTTAATAGACCTGTTGACATCTCTTCATCATATAAAATTTGCACTCTGTACATATAACAATATAAATCCTCACTGTAAATAAATATAAATATATATGTGTGTGTATATGTACATATATATATTTTTATTTTTTTATTTTTTTTATTTTTTTCTCTGTACACATCTACCCAGTTATTCATATTCATCTTAACTATTCTCAGCTGATTGTTGTCCTTTTCTCTAGTCAAATGTTTGTTTATATTAGATAGATAGATAGATAGATAGATAGATAGATAGATAGATAGATAGATAGATAGATAGATAGAAAAAATGTCAGATTCATAGATGACATTTAACAAAATGAATAAAAAATTAGTAAAACAAATAAAAGATAAGAGGATAAATGGACAAACATAAATATCAAAATGAGTAAAGACAAAAGATAAGCAGCAAAATTTGTGAAAAATAACAAAATGAGACAGAATTAATAAAACGTCAACAAAATAAGCAAGAAAATGGACAAAAATACACAAATAAATAGCAAAATGAATGAAAAGAAAAGATAGATAATAATAAGATAGATAGATAGATAGATAGATAGATAGATAGATAGATAGATAGATAGATAGATAGATAGATAGATAGATAGATAGAAATTAGTAGAATAGAGTAGATAATAGAATTAAAAGACAAATGCATATTCTACCTAACACATTAAACATAAAAACAAAAAAAATATAAAAACATAACCCCCCGCCGAGGACAGAAGTGTTATGTTTAAGTGTGTTAGGGTTTATGTTAAAATTGTACGTCGTGTGCAAAGAAAAAAAAAACAAAGCCAAACTGCTTGTATGTGTTCACAAAGCTGGCCAATAAAGCTGATTCTGGTTCTGATAGGTATTTATTTATTTAACAGACCTCTCCAGCTGCTCCATTTGGATGCCGCTCTTTTGATTGAATTTTGCCCTGTGGGTCAAACTGGAAGATCCAACTTTTCCTCCCCAGGGACACAGCGCTCATCAGACATCTTTTTGACTCTCCCTCGTACATAAATATGCAAAAACTGTTTCAGGGGGACAGTTGGACTAATAGCAAACTGCAGATACTTGTGTTTTTTTTGTGTCTGTTTACTTTCTTTTCATGCAGTAGTGTCTTACACTCACAGTTTAGATTAATCAGCTTAACTTCAAATGAAAATGACTGTTTAATCAATTATCCCTTTCTTTGGAAACACACAGTTCATCACACAACACGATCCACGGGTCGTTCAGGCAGGACCGTTAAACAGCTGCACGTCGGCCTATTGAACAGTACGCTATTCAAATAGAGATGAATAGAGCGCAGCTGCATCCGTGATGTTTGGCCAGTAGAGCGGCGCATCCTGATTTTCTTGTTTTCTTCATCCTCACTGAAGGTTGTTCGGTGCCAGGGTTCATGTTTATAGTGACGGTTGTAATATTTACTTTTGATTTGAATTTATTTGACAGGGACGGTACATATACATTTGGGCTAAAATTTACTTAGGGGGTCAAATGAGTGGCCATTTTTGTCAAAAAACAAAGTTGTAAGAAATGCATAGAACTGTGCTGAAATAATGCTCATACATTTGTGCACAGACTACTGATATTATTTGACAGTGGAAGCTATATTTTCAGAAATATTGGATTTTGAATAGCATGTGTATGTGAAAACTTCTGCTGGTGGACGGACGTGACATTACCCATGATGATCTGGTCAGTACCAGTACTTTATTAGTAATAAACTTATATACTTACTATTGCAAATTATCCTCTTATTCATAAATGTTAGTATTGTGGATCTAAAACAATAACAGCTGACACAAAAACACAAAATGTGGCAGTGGACGGATGTGACATGGTTGTTACAGATCCCATCATACTGATGCTCTGCAGCCATGTCACCGTTTCCACAAATGATCCCTGTGCAAAAACTAGAATCAGAATTATTTATTGTATAGTTTATCATCATACTAAAGAGTAAATAACAATATAGAATTGTTATTTCTTTATAAAAATGCTTATTATTAGAAAACTGTTGATTTAAAAAGTGACGTGTGACATTCTTAATGTATGTATTGGCGTAACATAAGCAGGATGGATCAGCACCATACTCCATATTGCAACCTGTAAAAATAAACATATGATATGTAGTATAGAATCTGGTAAGAAAAACTGCGGAATCTAAAAGAATAGAATATTTGTTTTTCAGGTAAATTCAGTTCAAATATAACTTGGCCATTTGTGACATAAAAATATAGCATTAATTGTGATGAAATTGGACATTTTTGACCTGAAAACATAGTTCATATGACCATCAACATGTTGCAACAGAACTGAAATCCTGTAAATTTGCAGAACTTGCATTTACCAACACAGAGTTCCTTTGGGGATTCACTTATATTGATTTCTTATGCACAAAGACATAAATAAGACCTCTAAGCAAATTTTAGCCGATTTAAGTTGTGGTGCATTTGCAGCTCTCGGTCTGGTGGTTCTTCTGCGGGTCTGCGTCTGTGTTAGTTTAGATGTTGTGTCTAACCCCACATCCCCCTAAGGACCCGTTGGGATTTTTTTTTTTTTTTATCATTTTCACACAGAGTTTTTTTTTGCGTCGGGCCCTTGCCACCCCTCCCTTTGCCCTCCATGCCACCCCTGACTAAGTCGGGGCCCGGCTGCCTCTGTGGTGGCGGTGATACCACAGCCTTAATGACAGGGCACTGGAACTCTGCGTCCGCCTCGCCCTGCCGCCTCACCTGCAACACACTCACCAGCTTACACACTGCCACAGAAACGCCACTTACATGTGTGTGTGTGTGTGTGTGTGTATGTTAAGAATAATGTTGCTAACACTATTACTATCTGGATGGTTTTACTGACAGTGGCCATTATGTGGATGTCTCAGCATCCTTATTTGAACACACTTGTCACGCTACTGACATGCCGCTCTCACGCTTGACATGCTCAGCGCTCGGTGGATCTCTATAACAAGAATGCAGCCAGTGTAACAGCCACACTTTGTGAGCCAAAGAGAAAAGGTTAGAGTGGGCTTCATTACATGTGTTTTGAAGTAATTTGGTTTCAGTATTTTTTTTTTTTTGCTCATTTATTTCCACAAATAGTTTTACTCTCATGCAGAATAAGTATTTTCTTTTCCTCAGCACCTTGACCAACGGAAAAAAACCCAAAACAACACAAAACACTAAGCTGTGGGTTGTTGATGCCAGCATTTCTCAACATGGGTACTTAGACCCACTTACAGACCTCAGAAAGCTGCCAGGGGGCCTTGAGATGGCAGTAAATGTTTCTAAGAAAAAGTCATCTTCCTAATCCAATTTTATGCTCTGGGAGTTATTTTTTTCTATTTCATGGACTTAATGACATATTTAAAACAATATTATCAATCACTTGTGGCAGAAGTATTCAAAAAATTACCCGTGTTACGGCACTTTTTTTTTTTTTTGTAACTTATGTTTTATTAGTTTTAAAAGAACAACAAAAAGAAAACACAACAACATAAATAAGTCTGGGTAGCACAGTCTTATCAATTATTTTGCTTATATAATGTCCATTTTTTCCACTTTTTGTTCATTTGCAGTTCTTGTAGTCTCAATCTGCGTGTTAGTTTTTCCATTAGAAATATGTCCTCGATCGTAGTTATCCATTGATCCTTTGATGGTACGTCCATCTTCCCCCAATTCCTTGTTATACATTTTTTTGCAGCTATCAACATCACCTTTACCAAATATCTATCGTATTCACGTATAGTGTCGTGTTACGGCACTTTTGTCATTTTGTCATGTTAAAAATGTTCATTTGTATTATGTTTTGGTCCACAATAGAATGATTTCATGTTCGAAATATTTTATTTTTGTTTATTTTTATTTTTTTTTAAACCTTTTTAACAATTTTTTTTTTTTTTATATTCTGAAATTTTTAAAAGCAAAGTGCATGTATAGTATATAATGTGTAATATATAACAGCAATAGAACAATGTCAACTTCCATTTTGTGAGTTAGTGAGTCCTTTTTGCTGTAGAATGAATGAATGAATGAATGTAGAATGAATCAAAGGTTCAGATGAAATTCCATTGAAAATGAATTGCCTACCTATGGAAGGTTAGGGTAGAGATACAAAATCTACAGTTTCCTAAAATCTTTAAAAGGTAAGTTAAAAATGTAAATGGTATGATGTCAATAACATGTTTTTTGAGGAACACCTGGAATATGAAATAACAGCTTTACGAATATATTGCAAGAAAACAACCTCACCGGTCATTTTTGACTCACTTATGCATTTAAGGGTTAAGTAGAAGCACTAATATAGTATAATATTGTGAAAATATGAGATGAGCTGACACAAGGGAGTTATTTTTTTTCTATTTCATGGGCTGAACCTCCTGAGACCCAGGAAAGTACAAGTTTTGACTTTTTTTTTTTTTTTTTGCTATTTTTAATTGAATGATTGCCTATAATGGAAACATCATTAAACATTTTTATGGAATGAAACGTCCTTTGTGTTGGACAGGGTTTATTTATTTATTTATTTTTTGTATAAAGCCGTGAACCTCTTGTCCATAAATGTGGACAGAAAACCCATAGCTGGGTCTTAGGAGGTTAAAGACATATTTGTTTCCAAGAAAAATACTCTAAGGACAAAACAGCGGTCTATCTAAACAAACAGTGGTTCTGTAGTGAATCCTTTGCATGAAATTACTGCCTAAACCAATAGTAACAAATAAATTAATTAATAAAAATATTAATAAAAGACTTAACACCAAAATCACACATGTTCCCTTGGCACTTATATCTGTGTATTCCTACATTAATGTTGCAATATTATAACGCTGCTTTGCCATTACGCTGTTTTCAAGCAGGACTTACTGTAGTTTCACTCACCTCCTTCTCCACCTCCTTCCCCAGCACGTTGTACATACAGATTATACGCTCTGTGTTTTAAGCAAGCACTTAAATACATGTTACTTTGAAAGAAAGTACTTTTGTCATCATTACAGCGGAACAGACTTGAGGGAAACGTCTTTGTCGTCTGTATTTGACACAGTGGGATGTTGAGAACCGCTGGTCTACACTGAATCACAGCTCAGATCCCTTCATTAGTGTTTAAGGAATGTTATTTTTATTTTTGCACTTCGATGTTACAGAGGAAAAAGTGAACAATATGCTCATGGATGATGTAAGTGTTATGTCTCTGAAGTGATCCATTGCATTTTTGTGTAATAATCATCATAATCTGAGTCTAATGTGTAAAATCTAATAAAATAACATCAACTAGCTTTAGCTTTAGCTTTTAGCTTTATTTATTTATATAGCACTTTTTAAAACAACATGTTACAAAGTGCTTCACATAAAGGGGAGATAGATCAAATCAAATCAAATCAAATTTTAAGCCAATTTACAGAAACCCAACAGAATCCTCCAGGAGCAAACACTTATGAAACTACACAACCCCTGACTGCTACCCCACCACCCAAGCCCCCAAAACGCGGGAAAAAACACTTCGTCTTATTTTAAAAATCCAACAATACATACTCAAACACATTTATGTCAGTCTCAATTAACTGACCTTTTGAAACGATCGACAAACAAAACACACGAAGCAGTGGTTTCGTTCTTAACGTCTGCGTCTGTTTGTGTCGGAGGATTTTTCACGGAACGTCTTGCTCATACCCTCTGTGGCGATGGTGTTAGCAAGGAATCGCACAGAGTAAACTGTAGTTAGCGTTTACTACAGCTCATCTGGGTGTGTTATGGTTACTTTGTGGTTGACACACAAACAGTGTAACTGCAGTGTCACCAGTTCAATTTAAGCTCTGGGAGTTTTCTTTCTTTTTTTTTTTTTTCTGTTTCACAGACTTAATGTCATTTAAAGCAATATAATCAATCAGTGTTGGAACAAGTATTCAGATCCTTTCATTAAGTAAAAGTACTAATATAATAGTGTGAAAATGCTCCATGACAATTAAAAGTTGCACTCAAATGCTTAAATATTATCTGCAAAATGTATTAGTAAAAAGGCCCCTGTTAGTGTTTATTGTTATATACAGTCACGAATAAAATTATTAGACCATCAAAAATCATCAGTAACAATGGCTATGCAATCCAGTACTAACTCCTGTGTGTATCATGTGACTAAAACAGACAAAAAAGACAACATGGAATGCCTAAAAGTTGTGTTTTTGTCAGTACAATGCCATAACTGTTGATATAAGAACTGAAGTGATTTTGGTTATTATCAAGAAAAGCATGAAAAATGGTTAGATATCAGCTCTGAAATTAAACTCTTCTGAGCTATTTTTGTTGTTATCATTATATTTGTCCAAACAAATGTATCTTTAGTTGTACCAGGCATTAAAATGAACAAGAAATTGATAGAAACAAGAGTGGTCTAATATTTTTTTCCGCAACTGTATTTCCATGAATGAACTCAAAATTTTACATGATTTTTTATCTTTTTTCAACTCCTAGAAGTTAGCGCTTTACCTTTGTTCCATTTCAGGTTAAATTCAATGGATTTAAATTCCTTAAAAGTCAGTAAGACCAGGAAAAAAACACTTATGGCTTTAAGTTATAGGTCGGAAATTTGATGAGATTTAGTTTTTAGTTTTTTTTAGTTTTAGTTTGTTTATTTCAGACACAAGACATAATGCAAAACATATGGAAGAAAAAAAACAAAACAAAACAATACACAAATAAAAAAAATCAAATAATAGAAACAATGCACAACTAAAATTTGGTGAGATTTAATTTGTGCTTTCTTGGACTCATGTTATTTTAACCAGTCTATAAAGCAGATTAGACACACACAGGTACCCAGAATGCAGCGCTGCTCTTGTTAAAGTTCATTTGCTGACTTCCCTGCGTCTGTCTCTGTTACAGGTGGAGGGGGTCGGCCTGTACTTCCGTCAGCAGCTCCTGCAGTCCCGTCACCGTGGCGCCTTTGAACTGGCTTATGTGGGCTTTGTACGCCTCACCGACATGCTGTGCAGGTGTGTGTTCACATTCAGGGCAAGAGGCTGAAAGGTAATACTGCTGAATGACTGTGGGCATTAGTCTCCATCATGACGCTGAGTGTTAACAGCGCCCTGTAATTAGCAAGTAGGTAAGCTCTGTCAGTATCAATCTTAAAGTATAATATTCTGTAATTATATTAAGACAGGATAATTAGAATTATTCATCTCCTTCGGGCTTCTGGATGAAAACCTTCAGTGAAGTCATAACATGTCAGCTCATGAAAGGGCATTAAAACATGTCTGATTACTTAATTAAAGGAACAGTTCAACATTATGGGAATTTATATTTTTGATAAACAAGCCTAAAATCCAATGATCTGAATTTTGTGTTCTAAAATGTATTAAGGATGATTTTGATCTTAAAGTTTTCAGACTGTTAAGTGTTTCTTGAGTAAAAAATGTAATCATGCAAAGGTTTCTACCATTGTGGAACTAGTACTGACCAATGCAAACTGTCCAACCTGGTCAAATTAGTCAGAGGATCATGCTGCAAGTCTGGTGATATTTCATTAAAAACAGTGACTTCTAGAGCTTAAAACTGTTAAAAAGTCAAAAAGTTCAAGAAGCTGTACGGACCAAAGGTGTATAGCATGAAAAAAACGGGCCTGATGATGGGTGTTGGGATACTTCTGCATCATTTTGTGCATTTTTCTGGTTTTATTTGTTCTTGTATGCCTTTTATATCATGAAAATTGAATGAAGATATTGTAAAAAAAAATGTTTTAAAAAGTTCGACAAGTATCCAGAACAGAAATGCATATTCTGTTGAAATCATTAGAAAGAACTTAACTTAACTTAACTTAACTTAATTTAGCTTAGCTTAATTTAGCTTAGCTGAACTTAACTCGACTTGCACAAAACCTGAACTTAAATGGAAATAAGATACAGTTGGGTGTTAAGCAAAGGAGTAGAGACAGTAGAGAATGTTATTAACCTAGCTTTGTTATTTATTTATTTTACTTTATTATTAACCTACCAGTTTGCTTTAGGTTGTTTTATATATTTCAACCATTTTTTTTAAACAAATGTATGTTTTCCTTAGCCAGTATATTAGCCCTAAACAAATGAGGTGCTATCATTACTTTGTGCATACTATATACTATACGTATGCAACCGAGGGGTGACAAATTAAAGGAAAAAACAGCATTAGAACACAATTGAAGCTTATTTATCTACATCTTGGAGAGCAGTAATGTGGTGTGATGATGGAGGTGAAGACCTACTCTTTAACTCTGCACAATCTTCCATAGGTTAGGTGTTCAGGGGGGTTGAGATCTGCAAAGTATGGACGCCATAGCATATTCTTCATAGTACATCATGTTTTTTTTTCCCATCAAACTGTTGAGACTCAGCGAATGGGAGCAATATTATCCCATAGGAGACCATTCACATTAGGTTTTTCTTTTAAAGATGGCCTGGTCTCATCCATGATAACAGTCATAATATACTGATTTCTGTGTAGAGCAATTCCTCACCCTATATTCTTCATTCTTTGACACCTCTTTCCGTCTCCTCTGCTGCTGTAACTGTGAGCAACAGTACATTTGTTATTGGCTAGGATGGCTTATAGAATATGATCGCTATACATTTAACTAACAAAAGTACACAGAGTTGTTCAAATGAGCTTGAATTTCAACGTCTACTGCAGTAAAATGCAAAATATAAAATGAATCCAGAAACATTATAACAGTAAAACACTAACAGGGACCTTTTTACTAATACATTTTACTGCTAATACTTCCATTGCTTCTAATTGTAGTGGTGTATATTCACATTATTGCATTAGTCCTTAATTAAAGAACCTGAATAATTTAGTAAAGATATTCTTATATTGTCATTAAACGTACATCAGACAGACTAGTTTAAGCTGACGGACAATATTAACCTTGTCTGGAGTCAGATTCAACTCAGCATTCTCCATCATATTTATTTATTTTTTTTGTGTGTGGGGAAAAAAAAAGCCTGTATTATCCTCCTCAGGGCAAACAAAACAAAAACCAGTCTGCGTTCTGAACGACATGAAAGAACCTCTCACTTTCTTATTGCTCCCTATTTTCCTCGGTGGCGTCGGGCAGAGGTTGTTTTAGCCCTGCGGCAGGTGACGACGAACCACAAACCGTCACAGCAGTGTTGACTTTGAACCACCCAGCGCTGAGATCCTAAAACAAAACGCACTTGTTTTGTTCTTGTAGCGAAACCAGTCTCTCAGCGGACGGATAGTGTGTTGTGTAATGAGGGCGACATTCTAGCGGTCGAGTGTAGCAGTGTATGTGTGTGTGTGTGTGTGTTCTGCCTGTGTGTGTGGATGGTATGCAGGCCGTGTGCTGGGTTATGGGGTGTTGATTGCGGGGTGCTTAACCACGGTCTTTTGATGCTCTCTGCCTCGGGATCTGGCTCTGGTGTGTTCCACTGTGTTTGCACTGTGTCTCTGTCTTCTCTCTTTACAACTCTCTGCCTTTTTTGAGCTTCGTCTCTATTCGAGGCCCACACTCGTACGGCGTTTACCTCCCTGCATGTGCGTGTCAAGTGCGTGGATGCTGAAGTGTGTGCAGCAGCGCCGCGCCCTCGCTCCATCCTCCCCATTGGATTGTTTTAACTCATCCTCTTCGCTCCACTGACTCTTGTTAAACAGCTGCTACTTACAGGACGCTGCAGAGCACAGCAGAGCGGTTTCTTGTGGGTGTGTGTTTGCCAGACCTCCTTCAAAACGTATTCTTAGCATTTGTTTGGAGTAGCAGATGCCACAGAGAGCAGTGTAAATGTGTCAGTAAGTTAAGGCCAGGAATTTCTTTTCTAATGTCAGCCACTTATAAACAATGTTGTGCAAGTTACTTCCAAACTGTAATATGTTACAGATTCCAAGTAGTTCCTTACCTTACAATATTACTGTCTCAGAATTGTAATGAGTGACATGACTCCTGTATTTCTTTGGCGTTATATACAAACTCTCATCATAAATGGCATATGTCCCCTAGGGATGGGAATCGAGAACCAGTTCTTTTTGAGAACCGGATCCCAGTAGCTTGATTCCTTGGAATTGTTTGCCTGCCGGCTTAACGATTCTGCTTATCGATTCCGCCTTCTTTGCACATGTGCGATGATGTCACGCGTACGCTGCATTGTTTTGGTCAGAATGTAGCCAACGTAGTGTTAAGGCAGAAATGGTCTAAAAAGACGACACCAGGTCCACTTGTAACACTTGAAAAGCTTCCATTTCTTCAAAAGGGTGGAATCCCTGCAATATGCTCGAATATTTGTCCACGGCATGTGATTAATTTGATACACTACTTAGCGGCGCTTGTGAATCTAGCGGCAGAGTGAACACCAGGCCGTCATCTGGGCCCAGTTCCGGTTCCAGTGCGGGCAACAAACGTCGTACCCCCACAAATACAAGTTTCTGAAGGTAGGGGAAAGGAAATGAGGTGCACAACAACGAGAGACGGGCCGAGTCGAACCGGTTCCACGTAGTACAAATGCAGCAATAGAGGAATTAGTAAAGCGTCTTTAGTTTCACTTTCACTGTAATTCCTCCCCGCAAACCGGGCCCGGTGTCATCTGTTATTATTATTTGTACATACTGTATGTTATATTTTCTGTGTAGAGATGGAGAATATAAAAGACCGTTAATGCAAACACACACGTTTGTACTTTTTTATTCCCTCACCCAATGAGAATCGATAAGAGAATCGATAAGGAATCGGATCAATAAGCAAAATTGATCACGGAATCATTAAATTCTTATCGATTCGCATCCTTAAGCCCCCCCCTTATACAACAGGTAGGAGAGCCTTGGGACGCATACATTTGTGCCCTGAAGTATATGTGGACAGATAGCTCAGTAAATAACGCTACAATCTCCGATGTTTGAATCCCAGCAGGAGCGCTTGCATTTTTTTCAACATTTTACATGTTCAAACAGAGGGTGCTGGTAGATAAATCCACATAAATAATTCTAACTAGTCATAGAAATGTTAGCTAACCCCGTCATTGCTGATCACAGGGATCATGCTAACTAGCTTCTGTAAAGCAGGGTTAGGGTTAGTAATGAGCATACAGTTGCGGAAAAAATTATTAGACCATCAAAAGTCATCACAAATAATGGTTATGCAATCAAGTACTAATTCCTGCGTGTGTCATGTGACTAAAACAGACAGAAAAGAAAACATGGAATTCCTAAAAGTTGTGTTTTTGTCAGTACAGTGCCATAGCTTTTGATGTAAGAACTTAAGTGATTTTGGTTATTATCAAGAAAACCGTGGAAAATGGATAGATATCAGCTCTGAAATTAAACTCTTACGAGCTATTTTGGTTGTTATCATTATATTTCCAAACAAATGTACCTTTAGTTGTTCCAGGCATTAAAATGAACAAGAAATTGAAGAAAACAAGGGTGGTCTAATAATTTTACTGCAACTGTATGTCCATGTGGCCAGTGGACTGTCTTCTACCGTCTTCACCCATTGGCTCAACACCAACAGGAAATACAACTTTCCTGCCATGCTGTTTTTTTTTTTTTGTTTTTGTTCTTTTTTTCATTTGAGCAGTTA
This sequence comes from Sphaeramia orbicularis, assembly GCF_902148855.1. NCBI lineage: Eukaryota > Metazoa > Chordata > Actinopteri > Kurtiformes > Apogonidae > Sphaeramia > Sphaeramia orbicularis. Next base: position 12,586,752 of record NC_043971.1, read on the forward strand.
AATTATGGGTTAAAAGTGTGTTGGAACGCACCTCAGTTTCCTTGTAATGCAAACCAACACAAAGAATCATCTCTGGGTTACTGGTGTCTGCCTACTTAAACTAACTAATCCTGTTTCCACCCACACAATACTAGTGCCGCTTCCATGACTTGGCTCATCTTCTGCAAACCCTCTAAAGCAAAGGTGTCAAACATCCGGCCTGTGGGATGAAAGTGCAAAAATTACACTGAAGATATTAACAGTCAAGGCTGTCAGAATCCTTTTAGGTCAGGTTCCACATACGATCTCAAGTCGTTCCATTGTGATCTCAAGTAAAATAATAACACAATAACTTTAGTAATTTTCTTCTTGAAAAATTCTGTGAAAAAATGTAAGAAATGTAAGTAAAAAAATAATATTAGACACTAAACTATCCTTTCACAACAAAATGCAAATAAATGCACACATAAAAACAAATATGAACAACCAGAAATGTGGAATTTTAACAATATTATGCCTGTTACTAAACGTTTTGTGCATTTATAGATCCACTGTGATCTGTAAGTTGTGACATAATATTGTAGAAATTGTTCTTATTTTAGTTCCAAACTCCAAAATTTTAGTAATATTATGCATATGTTTGTGTAACATTATGTGTAATGTACATGTATAAATAATAAGCCGAGGCATAATGTTGTTAAAATTGCACTAATTTTTCTGATGAAATTTCAGTTTTTTCAGGTTATTCACATTTTTTTTAATAAAATGTAAATATTTTCATAATTTATTAGGGGTTTTTTGTCCTAAAACAGTGAGAGAAACTTGGACTTGTCATAATTTGTAGGTTATTATGTCTTTATTTTACTGGCCTGGCCCGCTTGAGATCAAATTGGGCTAAATGTGGCCCCTGAACCAAAATGAGTTTGACACCCCTGTTCTAAAAGCTGCCGTAGACACCATACATCATTACATCACTATCTCGGTCGGTGTGTGTCTCTACTTTCCAGGCAGCGCTAGCGCCAACTTCAAGTAGAGCAACAACACCGACGACAGACTACATCATCTGTCCTTCCCATTGGCTTCGAGAGTCCACATTTGGATCCAGACATGACTGCTCCAACACATTTATGCTTGTTTGCTCTTAAAAAATTATGTCCGCAAAGTTTTAGTTGGTCTTGTTGGACATGACGTAAGCCGTTCTTGGTTCAAGAACAAGTGTTGGTTCTGCTCTGGAACAACAAGACAAGTCTTTGACTTTTAAAGCTTAAACAACTCAGAATAGACTCTGAAATGGCTCCAGATTACCTCAGTGGAAAATAAGTAATTTATCCTACAAGGAATAAAAAAGCTACATCATTTGTTAAACTTACTTCTAATCTAATCGTATACATTATTATAAGTAAAAACTCTGGACGTATAGAATATTCTGGTCAGTTTTTGTTCATAGATGTTGAGGAGGTAAAATGATCATGTGATGTAAATGTAAAATTCCACACAGCCATTCAACAGTGTATTTGTAAAGATGCTTAACAGATGAATGACTGGACTTTCATTTGTGTCCATGACCTTGAAAGGGTCGAAGGTCATGGTCACCAGTGTCTTACATTTCAACTAGCCTGGCCAGCTATATGGTTTACTCAGTGTGTTCAGTATTGAGAAAACAGTCTGGAATTTGGCCAATCGCTGTGAAATATGCACTATCTATTCTATACCGACCAATCACAAGTCTGGGGGGCGAGTGTTGCACAATGCATCATATGCAGCGACCGAAGTTTCAATTCAACCACCACCACTGCATGCCATGACGGAAACATGCTGAGTTTTGTTGACATTAGGGATCTGGCTGTCGCATAATCACGTTATATCTGTCTTATATGTGATTGGTTTACTCAGTGCCTGTTAGTCCCGCCTTCATATTTGGATTCAAGGCCCATAATTCCAGACAGATTTCTCACTGAGAAAGACAAATGGCTGGGCAGGCTACTTTTCAACAATCTTCTTCTCCAAAACTACTGGTTGGATTCATTTCACATTTTTTATGTTGCTTCCTTTGGACAGTGTCTACAAGGTTTGTCCACAGTTTTGAGAAATTCAGATTTTTGAATTTTTGACAAATTGCTGAAATATTGAAAATTTTACTTTACTTATAATGGGCCATATTTTGATGGAAATAGTTAGAGATATCAGTGTAGTTACTATGGAGCATTGATAAGAAGTCATATATGGGCTTTCATGTCATTAGTTGACTTATCCTCCAGTGAAAGTACCACCCACTTCTGTTGGGACGTTGATCTCCTGAATCAAGACACGACTCTAACATAGCGGCAGAACCTGAGAACCTTGCATATAGAGCTGAAACGATTAATCGATTAGGTGCTGGAAGTGAAAGCAAAAATTCAAGATTCAATTAATTGACTCGAATTGATTGAAGGGAAATATTCTATTGCAGTTTTCTTGAATTGAAGCTTCTTTGTGCATCACAATAGGCATCCCTGTAAAACACAACAGTGGAACCAATGTTTAACAGCAAAGAAATGAAGGAAACAAAGCTTTGATTTAGGAGAATTGTGGTTGAATGATTATATTTTTGGATCACTTTCAGTCGATTAATCGTTTCAGCTCTACGTCGCATATTCAAGTTGTTAGAGCATGCTGGTGAGCCACTGGCCCATTGGTCCTATTTATTTATTTATTTTTTACTATACATGGGCGACGCATTGTTTCAATTCTACTTCTAACCTAAATATTAATATAACCTGTAGAGTTTTAGTACTTTATTACTATCATTATTTTTTATATTTTTTGTTTTTTGCACTAGCTTTATACCAGCACATTTTCTTAGACTTTATCCTGTTGTTGCCTTAACCGGTGAATTTCCCCATTGTGGGATCAATAAAGTTTCATCTTATCTTATCTGATAGATAGAATTGAAGATCAAATCAAAGTGGCAATAATTATTAATAATATGTTGACATAATAGTCATTAATTAATATGCATCCAAAATCCTGACATGCATTGTCCTCAGGTATTAAACACAGGATTTGGATGCAATACAAGACAAATATTGAACTTTTGAGACAAATATGAAACATGAATTACTATGAGGTGTTAACAGATGAAGCTGGAATCCGATTCTTTATCTTGCAGTGTGTCTTTGTCTACTCTGAGCAAAATAATTTTTAGGGGAAAAGTCTTCCCAGGTCAAAACTGGTAAGGTTATATACTTTAGAGAACTCAACTCAAAGGTGTGGTGGAAATGGTACAACTCTGCAAATGTATGCTAATTTTGCCCTCAGGATGTGAATACAGGTGCATTAAACAGCCCAGAACTCCGATCCATCAAAAACATGTTCAGTATTTGCATATTACACTTTGTACTCTTCACTGATAGAATAAACCTTGAGTAAACATAAAAAGGGTACATACGCTACATTGCCAAAAGTATTCGCTTACCTGCCTTGACTCGCATGTAAATTTAAGTGACATCCCATTCTTAATCCATGGGGTTTAATATGTCGTCGGTCCACCCTTTGCAGCTATAACAGCTTTTACTCTTCTGGGAAGGCTTTCCACAAGGTTTAGGAGTTTGTTTATGGGAATTTTTGACCATTCCTCCCAAAGCACATTTGTGAGATCACACGCTGATGTTGGACGAGAACGCCTGGCTCTCAGTCTCTGCTCTAATTCATCCCAAAGGTGTTCTATCGGGTTGAGGTTAGGACTCTGTGCAGGCCAGTTAAACGTAGGGTGCGAGATGTTTTCCTGGAGCACTTTTACTATATTGCTTAAAATCCCCTTCACACCCGGATTAAAACCATTTACTGAAATGCTCTAACACAAAAATAAAAAAATTTAGTCACCTGTGGAATGGACAGGACTGAAAAAACATCAGTCATTTTAAGCGCCCAATCGAAATGATTGAACGATGATATGTCTATCAAACTCAAATGCCATTTGTTCCTCCCCCCTCTCCCCTCTGCGCATACCCCTCTTTGTGCATGAATTGTGCATTCTCGGAGGGTTGGAGCACTTGTTCACGAAACAAAGCCAGAGCCAGAGCTTGGCTATATTAGCTATATTAGAATATAAGACTATGCCAGGCCTGGGAATGCCTTGGGGTCCCCACGGAAGAGCTGGAGGAGGTGTCTGGGGAGAAGGAAGTCTGGGCATCCCTGCTTAGACTGTTGCCCCCGTGACCTGGCCCTGGATAAGTGGTGGATAATGGATGGATGGATAGAATATAAAGTTCATTGGAAAACTGTTTTGTCACTAACATAAATCATTAGGAAATGTAACGTAAGATAGGTATGAACTGAGGCTGTTCTGTCAGAGCGGGGGTGTTGGAGGAGACTGAATGAGGTATGCATGGATCGGGGCTGGGTGAATTTTTGCTGTGCAGCGCTCGTGAACCCTCGAGAGCAAGCTTTACACATGCCAGCACTCTGGAGGCGTGGTTTCAAGGGGAGGTCTGAAGAAAGGGGTTTGGACTTTTGAATTGAGTATTTTCAAAATGTAGCTTGCTCGAACCATTTATCTAAGATCTCATACCCCCCCTTTAAGTTCATCCACACCAAACTCTCTCATCCATCCTGTATGGACCTTACTTTGTGCACTGATGTCATGTTGGAACAGGAAGGGGCCATCCCCAAACTGTTCCCACAAAATTGGGAGCATGGAATTGTCCAAAATCTCTTGGTATGCTGAAGCAAGAGATTTTGGACAATTTGGGACAAAGAATGGGATGTCACATAAGTTCATATGCGAGTCAAGGCAGGTGAGCGAATACTTTTGGCAATATAATGTATGTAACCAGGTGAATTAACACTTGTACTGATGTCAAAATGAGTCGATAGTCCTGTAACAAACTTAAAAAATACTGATGTGTGAGTGCAGACTGAATCCTCCTTTGGACAGCTGCACAATTCATTCAAAGAAACACTTTGAGAGAGAGTCCAAACCTTAAAAATAGAGTTATTTATGTCTGTGTCCCTACTTTATGTGTCTGTGTTTTTTTTTCCAAGGAGTGGAAGCCAGACCCTGCAGCAGCTTCCGGCTCGTTGGCTGACCGAGGTGTTGGAGGAGGTCAAATCCAGCGACCCTTCATCCAAACTGTGCGCCACACGACGCAGCGCTGGGATACCCTTCTACATTCAGGTGTGTATATGAGACTTAGAGGTAACAAATGTCCTCACTCTGCTTTTTAGCTCACCAATTGATAGGCCATGAGCTATTGTGAAGGCGCTGTGTCCATTGTCGTCAGTTTTGAGATATTTAGATTTTTTAGTTTTTGAGGAATGTTTGCCTTTTCTTAAAATGGGCCATATTTTAATGGCTTATAACATGGCAATGGTTAGAGATATTAATATAGTTACTATTGAGCACTGATAGGACAATCATATATGGACTTTCATTTGAGTCCATGACCTTTGACCTTGAGTGACCTCGAAGGGTCAAACTAAATGTCATCAGTGTCTAAATTTCAGCAGTCTTCTGGGTCATTCCATCCCAAATCAGCCAGATTTCAGAAAGTGCCCCACATGACCCCCTCAGAAAATTCTGAAAAAATTCACACCTGTTCACCTACTAGATAAACGAACACATCCAACATTTTGAAGAATTAGTCTTTTCACCTGATTTCAAGACTTCATGGACCAAACATGAAGGCACCTACAATTATTTTGATGCAAATATGGTCTTTTCAGGGGGATTTCACCCCAGACAGTAAGTTTCAGCAGTGTTGCTTGAATACCTAAGGAGATATAGCTCCTCAAAGTTGGCCGAAAAGCAAATTTGCAAAATTAAAAAAAAAAAAAAAAAAAAAAAATTCAAAGGGCTGTATCTCCTAAACTATTACAGATATGACATTAAAATTTTGGATGTGTTCGTTTATCTTATTTTTTTTTTTTAGAATTTTCTGAGGGGGTCGTGTGGGGACCATTGGTTGAATTGCCATGGAATGACCCTTCTTCTCCAAAACGACTAGTCAGATTCTTTTCAAATTTTCTATGTAGCTTCTTTGGGACAATGTCTACAAAGTTTGGTCATACTTTTCAGAAATTTAGATTTTTGAATTTCTTACGAATTTCTGAAATATTGAAAATTTGCCTTTACCTATAATAGGCCATATTTTGGTGGCTTATAACATGGAAATGGTTACAGATATCAGTATAGTTACCAACAGGAAATCATATATGGACTTTAATTTAATTTGTTGAGTTATCCTCTGGTGAAAGTACCACCCACTTCTGTTGGGACATTGACCTCCTGCATCAAGACCACAGGACTCTAACATAGCGGCAGAACCTATCTGACAACCTCATAAATTCAACTTGGTATTAATTCTCGATAGAAAATGCCAGTGAGATACAGGGCCAGTAGTCGTATTTTTACTTTTTTGATAAATCATTATTTAACCGTGACAAAATACATTGAAACTAAAGTGGCTAAACAAGGCAGGATAGCTGACATATGTGTAACAATTTATATGAAGATAAAAAAAAGTTATTCTACAGTACAATTACAAAATAACAAAATCAATTCATCACAAATCATCAGTATCACAAGTATCAGAATGAACAATCATATAAAACATCTGCAGCCACTTATTCATGCCGCAAAATAAACAAAGGGAAAATGTTTTACATTTGTTTGATATTTAGAGTGAAGTTGCAGATTGTAATGAACTGAATACCTCCCTCTTCATGTCCTTTGGTGACCATAAAAAATTTAAAAGTTGAAATTTGTTTTGCTTATTCAGGCCTTTTTTTGTGTAGTCATACACTCTGGTCCACACTGGCAGTAATGCACTGCAACACTGGATGTAGAATATTAAATATCTGTGTTTTTTCCATGTCATGGTATGGTATGAAGAATATATAATTTCAATAATAAAACTGAAGACAAAACATGACTGAAAAAAACAATTTTCTCACTAAAACTAAGTCCCACATACAATTAATTTTTCACAATAAGCAAACAGGCTGCATTTTAGAGTCTGGATTTTGCGACTTTTTCAAGATTTTACAGAAAGCAAAACCTGAATTAGTGGAATTACTTCAATATCTTGCTTTTCCCTAATTTGATGTCACCTTATACTGAAGATAAAGAAGAAGTAGAAGGAAAACATTCAGTCTAAGCTGAAGCAGAAACATGGTGGGCTCCATGAAGCCCGACCACTCCCTCTGTAGATACAATAAATTGCGCATTCTAGGGTAATAAAAATGTAATGGTTCCTTTTTTCCGCTAATGAAAACATATTTCTGAACATTACATTCAATTTGTGCTGTTAAATTCCCCTAAATCTTACACACTAGTATGAATAAGTCCTCACCATTTCAAGTGTAGTATCATCATGAGCCCACTGTGGGTTTAATGGAATGCTTCTGCTGTCAGTTAAATAGGAATGGTGGATTCAGCAGGAGGTCATCGCTTGTATGAAAAACACCACAAAACCTACTCCATGTGTAGTAAACAGCACATTCCTCTGTTTGTAGTTTGTGGTGGAGCGGTGGTGACACAGTTAAGTCATTGTTGGAGACCCCGCCACCTTCTGAACTCTTAGCATGTTATGTAGGACATGGGTTAGGGTTCAGTGCTCAGATGTGGGGTCATGGCTTCATTTGCACCTTCAGGTTTGATCCCCTGTGGTCATACCAGTCACCCAGGATAGATTATGTTTCCATTTTTTAGTAGCTTTTATGCAGATGACAACCAGGAGCGGAGATGGTGATGTTTTCAGGTTGTCTCGAGGGTCGTAGGTCAAAGGTCATAGTTGCTTTGCCCCCAGAGTTTATGAAAAACACTCAATTATGTTTTAGTTATTGTTTTATTTTATTTTTTATGTAACCAGGTCAGTTACAGGGTTCGTATGGGCGCTTGAAATCCTTGAAAATGCATGAATTTCAATGTTGTGTTAGTTTTAGTGCTTGAAAGTGCTTGCAATTCTAACTTTGTGATGTCATTTATTTATTTATTTTTAATATTAACTCTGCCAGGTTAGATGCTGACTCAGAGCTACTTACCGAGAGGTGATACATTTTGAAAAATACAACTTTATGGCAAAAAAATAAAATTACCAGGTGCTCTCAGGTCGACTGCAGGTATATTTTTATATTTGTTTCTATTTGTCGCTATTATGAAACAACATTTTAGATGTTTATAGCATAATACAACATAAATTACTGAGATAAAAAGTGAAAAAAATAATCATGCGTATATGTATTACAGTAGATATGTATTTTATGTCAGCGATAAGGGAAAAAAATTGTAAAATGACCCTTAAAAGTGCTGGAATTTGATCTTGAATAATGTGTGCTATCACTGAAGTTAGTTGAGAACTGATTCTCATTTCCATTAATTGTTTGTTTCTTTGCACTACTTCACTTTTATTTTTATTTCATTTGCTATTTTTTAAGCTGTCTTTCTGGTATTTCTTAATGTTTATATACAACTATATCTACAGGGTGCTTGTGCAGGTCTTGAAAGTCTTAAAAAGTATGGAATTTTGAAACGCTGTTTTCCCGACCTTGGAAAGTCTGGAATTTTGTGTAAAAGTCTTAATAAAGTATAGAAAAAACATTCTCACATATTCAAATTTTAGAGTATGCACAAAGGCACATAATCTTGTAAGATAAGAAATACACGAAGAAAGCATCTAAAAAACTTATGATTTCACTAACCGGTCGGTACTGGAATGATTCTAATGAAACTTTTTTTGTGTGATATTCATGTACTTTTGTGATTTTTATATGTTTTGAAAACGTTTCTATTGGTAAAACATAATTTACTGCGAATTATGCTTATACTTGCAAAATTGACCATGCAAAATTCAGACTTGCGTGTACTTGAAGATAGATTCTGTACATTTAAATGTTATTTTGTTTTTGTCTTATTTTGCTTTGTTTTGTTTTATTTTGTTTCTGTGCATGTTTGAAATAAATAAATGAATAACAAATTCATTCATATTAGGGCTGCACGATTTTGGCAAAAAAAAAATCCCGATTTTTTCCTCTAAAAACTCGATTTTCGATTTTGATTTCGATTTTTGGGTAAAACTACAAAAGACAACAGAAGTCAGCATGTCGTTTTCGTGAGCAGCCCACAATGCAAGGCACTACTCTGACCTCAAATCTGTGATGGTATCACGTGATGAACCCACAGAAGTTTTATTTTTTCTTAATTAAATCTTTATTGAATGAAGTAGAGTATACAAGCAATGTATACAACAAGAAAATAACCTAAGTTTGCCAGGGGGAATACACCATAATACAATGTCCAAATCAGAGCAAATACTTATGTTTTTTATACCTTTTTATACCTGCCTTTTTGCTTCCAGATTTATCTAACAGCTTTAAATAAAGTTCAACATCTTTCAAAAAATAAATAATATTTGGTTTTGTGTTACAGAACTTACATTTGTGAATGAAAAATTTAGCAAGTAAGAGGACCAAATTAATTATTAAAAAAAAAAAAAAAAAAAAAAAAAAAAAAAAATATATATATATATATATATATATATATATTTTTTTTTTTTTTTTTTTTTTTTTTTTTTTTTTTTTCCTGGGTATCTGGGCCCACAGAAGTGATCCCAGTGTAAGTCAGTGACAGGCATCAGTTGAGCGTGCGTGGACCACGTTAATATGAGTGATCCACATGCGGTTGTTCTATTTAAATTGGGGGATCCGTGAGTGGAACAGACCGACCCAGGACACACTGGAGGGATTTTATCCTGGAGCTGGTGGATGTGTGTGGGTACAGGGCTGTCTGAGCTCCTCTGCTGAGGCTGATCACCCCGAGACCCGGATCGGAAGAAGACAGTACGGTACGGATCCGGGACAACGGAAAATGAATGATCCGCATGCAGTTATATTTCAGTTGCGGGATCCGTGCGTGAAGCCGGCTTACATTGCTATAAGTACTGTGGGCTCATGAACACATTTAAAGTCCGGTCATTACACGGACTTCTGTGACAGACCGCTGTCACTGATAGGAGGAGGAGCCTATGGGAGCCCGCAAGCGTGTGGCCCGCAGGCACGAGAGAGATGAAATCGATTTTACGATTTCCCTGTTTAAAAAATCGTCCTAATTAAAAAATCCGATTTCGATTTAAAATCGATTAATCGTGCAGCCCTAATTCATATTTATTAAAATGAACTTTTCTACTACACACAACAAATACAATCTCAACCAAAAAACTAGTTACGCAAGTATAAAAATGCATAAAGTCAAGGTCTTGGGGGAAAAAAATAGCAGTTTTGAAAAAGTTTGGATTTTTTATGTGGATAAAAAGCATGCACCCTGATATATGATTCCTATTTTGACTGATAGAAGTTGAAGTAAATGTTAAATCAGGGAGTAGATGTTGGAAAAGTTCTCAGAGGATTTGTAAAAGAAAACCTCTGTGTGTCTACGTGCATAAATGTGTTTGTGTTCCTATTTGCTTCCAAAAGTCATTCAATCAGCTGTCCCTGGCACACTTTGAGAACACTCCCGCTGGACGAACACTGAGTTTTGTCTTTTTCTGTCTTTTTTTTTTCCCTTCTCAAAGACACACTCAAATGAAGCACTCTTAACACATACATACATAACTGACAGACACGCACACACACTCTGTCCTCTGGTTGACCCTCTTATTAGTCACCAATCCCACACACCTCAAACAATGCGTCGTAATCTCTCATGAAGCAGCCTTAACACTCCACTGACTCACTCTGTTATCCAGCCACTTCCTCTGATTACAGCACACAACTGATATTAAAACTAGACATGACAGAGTTCATGTTTTATCACAGCAGTAATTTTAGCGGGCTCTGCTCTTTCTTGTGGTTATGGGTGCGAGTTGCGCGGCCGCTCGTCTGACATCACCGCCTCACTCGTGTTTTTATGCGTCTGTTTGCCTTTTTCTGGTTTACTGAGGAATTTGCGCTTTCTAAAATCTGAAATCATTTAACTAGACGCTCAGTTTTAAATCGTTATTTTTGGGTTTTAAGTTGGTCTTTCATTCACTTCCAGATTTGACTTTCTGAAATTGGCATCCGGGGCTTTGATGCACCGATCTGCAGTTATTAAAGAGAATTTAGAGGAATTATTTCAATCATAAAATGCTGCGAGCATCCCTGTTGGCAGGCCTGAGTCACTTTTTAAAAGAAATGGCGGCTAAGGTTTACAGTAAATTACAAATATAGCACGGTCGGAGGGGAGATGAAGCATAACGAGGCAGAGAAAGGGATGGTTCAGATGTAGATGGAGAAACAGAGGAGTCTATGGAGAAGCAGAAGGGGAGTCTGGGAGATCTGGAGGCTGCATTCCTTCACGCAGAAAGACCGAGGAGGATCTGCTGGCCTGAGTTGACCCCGGGTCGACAGAGTCCACAGGAACGAGGCCAGTCATCCTCTTCCTATTCCTCCTACTTCCACCAACCCCCCACGTCTCCATCAGAGCCAGACGGTGCCTTTTTGCCTCCTCCTCATCCTCACCCTTCATTCATGCCTCCCAGACCTTACCCTCACCACAACCCGGGCCAGACTCACAGCTGGCTTCCATCAGTGGGAGAATTCCATCCTCACACAGCAGCCAATGACTGTCACCTCCCCGCTCGTACATTCCCCACTTCCACACCTGGCACATGCAATGGCACATGCACATTATGTTTCCATAATGTAATTTTACTTTTTTCACTCTAAAACACATTGAAATGTTTGGAGTTGGCATTATTTATATATTATTATGTTATTAATTCAGTGGTCCAGCCCACTTCAGATCATATTGGGAGGATGTGGCTCCTGAACTAAAATGAGTTTGACACCCCAGGTCTATATGCTTGAACATAGCTGCTTTTTTATCCATTAACCCAGTGTTTTTCAGCCTTGGGGTCGGGACCCCACGTGGGGTCACCTGGAATTCAAATGGGGTCACCTGAAATTTCAAGTAATTGATTAAAAAAAAATTACTATTAAAAAATATAGGTTGAGTTGAGTTAACAATATAAAAGACATGACAAACTCTAAAGCTGAAACTGCAGCACCGTGGTACTGTTTATCTGTCAAATGTTCAGTGTGGTCGGTTTCAGATGCTGCAGCTCTTTCATAATTCATACTTTGAGTTATTGTTTGTTCAGTATTAATTGTCAACCTTGTAAATCCAAGCTGGACTGACTGTACATATCCTGACCAAGGAAAATAAAATTCTCACTTTGTGCAGTAATCTACACCTGGCTTTTCTGCCTCCGTCCATAATAATATACATTATATAGACTAAATGTCATCTAAAATTAACATTTATTTGCAACATAGTATAGCAAACTATTGCAAGATAAAAAAAAAAATTGTTTTAGCAAAAAAATAGCTCTTTTTTGAATGTCTGGGGTCACCAGAAATTTGAGATGTTAAAATGGGGTCACGGGCCACAAAAGGTTGGGAACCCCTGCATCAACCTTTTTAGGGCCGGAGTTTTTTTCAAAAATGTTGAAGTTTGACGTTTTTTTTCCCCCAAAGGGACAGTGCATATTAACAAACAAAATATGTGCCAATACGCAAGATTATAGCCAAGGCTAATTTCTTTAGTCCCTATATACAATACATAATATACAATATACAGTCATCCTCAAAATTATTCATACCCCTACCATTTTTTGTGATTTTTTTGTTTTTGTGATGAAATGAATGAGTTTCATCAAGTTTGTTTGTGACTTATATGTGATACATAAGTGAAGGAATAACAACAAACGATACTGGAAGAAATACTTTACTTCAGCAGTATTTTATTAGTGGATTTCCAATAAACGCCATGTTCTAAATTATTCATACCCAGTCCATAAGTCCTGACCTAAATCATATAGAGAATCTGTGGAGGGAGCTGAAGACCAAAATGATGGGTAGGAGACCATCCAACTGGACCCAGCTGGAGGCTTTGGCCCAGGAAGAGAGGACCACCATCCCACAGGAGACATAAGAGAACCTGTGGACACGAACTGGAACCATCATCAAGAACAAAGGCTACTCTATTGACTATTAAGAACAGACATTGGACTGAGTAAGCCTAGGGTATGAATAATTTTGAACATGGCGTTTATTGGAAATCTAATAAAAAAAATACTCCTGAAATAAAGTATTTCTCCAAGTATCATTAGGCCCGAGCCGAGTAAAGCCGGCGCAGGGCCTATTGAGTCTGCAGTGGGCGCATGGGGACAAAATCGCCAGTGACGCGGTCGCCTTTCGCCACTGTCGCCACTCTCACACATATTCACATTCACGGCACTGAGACCTTTCCGAAGATGTATATGACATGTGCACAAATCGCATATTTACACCTGCTCAGAATGAATGGGAGTCAATGGGACACGCCCACTCGGGGTCAGTCATGTGATGTGTAAGTCCACGCCACGTGACCTCTGACCCCACAGACATGTGGGGGACCTCGAGAGCTTTCAAATAAGGTCAAATATGTGGTTGCCATAGAAACGGCTATATTGTTCTTGCTCAGATTATTATTTTTATTTATTTATTTTTTTTGTCTTATTTTTCTTTCTCCTGCGCTTTGAGCTCAATTTTGACCCCCTGAACATGTACGAAAACTCACCAAATTTTGCACAAAATTCAGAAGTGCGAGAAATTGAATTTACGTATAGGTTTCGTAGATGTCGGTAAAGAAATGTTGCAGCAGCGCCCCCTTGAAAAGTGGAAATGCATTACGCCAATGGGAACACGTCCAACATAAAGTTTGTCGTAGAGCCACAAAAATCGGTACACAGATTCATCATGAGGAGACAAACAAAAAATATTATTATGGCCACGCCCCAAAACCAACCCTTAGTCGGCCATATTGGATTGAAATTTCCAAAATGCTGAGTCAGCGTTTTCGCTGACGTCGTATTTTAACTATCTCCTACTAAGCCGTTTGACCGGATGAGCTCAAAATCGGTGTACAGTATCTAGAGAAGTGGGACATAAAAAGTTAGCCGAATTTTTTGAATCGGTGTCACCGTTTTTGTGTGACGAGGTTGCAAACTTTGCGAAGTTTTTTCAAAAATTTACCATTACAAAAATTGCTTCAGCTCAGACATACAAACACCGATTTGGCTGAAATTTGACTCAGACATCCATCTCCCTGGCCTACACCCATTTACTAAAAGAAATTGAAATTTCGCACTATAGCGCCCCCTACAAATGTACATTTACAAAAATTACATCAGTTTGGACATACAAACACCGATTTGGCTCAAATTTGACTCAGACATCTGTCTCCCAGGCCTACACCTATTTGTCAAAAGAAACTGAAATTTTGCACTACAGCGCCCCCTTCAAGTTTTTTTTAATTTTTTTATTAAAATTGCTTCAGTTCGGACATACGAACACCAATTTGGCTCAAATTTGACTCAGACGTCTATCTCTGAGGCCTAAACCAATTTGTCAGAAAAATTTGAAATTTGGAGCTATAGTGCCCCCTACAATTTGACCTTCACGAAAATTACTTCACTTCAGACATACGAACATCAATTTGGCTCAAATTTGAATCATTTGTTAATCTCCCAGGCCTACACCCATTTATCAAAAGAAATTTCCATTTCGCTCATTAGCCCCCTACAAATTTACCTTCACGAAAATTGCATTACTTCGGACATACGACCACCGATTTGGCTCAAATTTGACTCAGTGGTACATCGTGCAGGCCTACACCCATTCAATTGAAGAAATTTAATGTTAGCTGCATAGCGCCCCCTACAGATTTACTTATACAAAAATTCCCTTACTTCGGACATACGAGCAATGATTTCCCTCAAATTTGAATCAGTTGTCAATCTCCCAGGCCTACACCCATTCATCAGAAGAAACTGAAATTTGGTGCTAGAGTGCCACCTGCTGAACGATGGGCATACTTCCACTGGACGTGCCCTTGGCGAGGGCCTTTAGATGCCGCTTGCGGCTTTAATTTGTTATTATTCCTTCACTTGTGTATCACATAGAAGTCATAAACAAACTTGACAAATCTCATTCATTTCATCACAAAAACAAAAAGGCACAAATAATGGCAGGGGTATGAATAATTTTGAGGACAATTGTATATACTATACAAAATATTCAATTTTGATATCAAGATTTCCAAAAGCTGTAGCTTGGAAGTGGTTAGAGATAGTCATACTATAAACGGAAAAACATATTGGGTATGGCCAAAAGTCTATGATGGGAGTAAATGTACTCATCTAATTTGCATATTGTGACATCACAGGGCGGCAGCCATATTGGATTGTGTAACTTTTAGTAAAATTGAAGTTTGGAAGTTTTCCTTGTGTTTTTTTTTTTTTTTTTGGTTAACTTATCCTTAAAATAGATTAAATTAAACCTTAGTCGGAGGTAAAATGCAGTACGTTTTAGTAGCTTTTTAGCCAAGCAGCAGAGTAACCGAATCTGTCGCTATTTATCAAAACTAAAACTAAATAAACTATTCTTACTTGCTAAATCAGCCCGGGACCATGCCTTTCAAACTGGATTTTCTTCTTAATTTTGAGTAGATACATGCCCTGAAACGGTGTTACGATTGAAGGGGCACTTGTCTGCCATCTATTGGTGGGAGGTGGTAACAAGATTTGTCACTATCTGGAACTATGTCTGTTTCATTACCTCCATTACCAGGAGGTATTGTGATCACTTTACTTTGTGTGTTTGCGCGTTTGTTTGTTAGCAAGATAACTCAAAAAGTTATGGACGGATTTTCATGAAATTTTCAGGAAACGTTGACACTGGCACAAGGAACAAATGATTAAATTTTGGTGGTGATTTGGGGGGGCAGATCTGTCTTGGCGGAGTTCTGTGCTTTTCTTTTTCAGTTATGCTGCTTGTCGTAGTTTCATGACTTTGGCGCTTAAAGGGTTACAACAATAATACCTAAACTAAAGAAAACCACACTGGACCCCACAGACTTCAAAAGCTACAGGCCCATTTCAAAGCTCCCCCTATTGGCCAAAATCCTTGAGAAAGCAGTGTCTAAACAACTTACAGCTTTTCTGGAGACACACCAGATCTATGACACTTTTCAGTCTGGGTTTAGACAACGCCACTCAACAGAAACCGCACTATTAAAAGTGTCTAGTGACATCCTGATGGCGGCCGACTCCGGGAAATCCACGGTCTTGGTCCTGCTAGATCTCTCCTCGGCCTTTGACACAGTGGACCATACCATAATGATTGAGAGACTGAGGGACCTGGTAGGGATGTCAGGTCATGTGCTAGACTGGTTCTCCTCTTACCTGACCGGCAGAAGCTTCACTGTGTCAATAAACAACTTCCAATCTGACTCAGCGGATCTACTGTGTGGTGTGCCCCAAGGCTCTGTCCTGGGACCAGTCCTATTCTTACTCTATGTCCTCCCACTTGGCCACATTATCCGACAGTACAGTGATGTCTCCTATCATCTATTCGCGGATGACATCCAGATATACTGCTCCTTTAACTCCTCTGAGCCCCACAAACTGAGTTCCTTAATAAACTGCTTGTCAGAGCTGAAGCAGTGGCTAAATGATAACAGCCTCCAGCTGAACTCCAGCAAAACTGAGACCCTCATCATTGCCCCGGACAGTGCAATCCCAGGGATCAAACATCACCTTGGAGACCTGAGTTCCTCGGTAAAGACAAAACTGAGGAATCTGGGTGTCATCTTTGACCAGGACATGTCTTTAGAATTCTACTCCAAACAGCTAGTCAAAAACTGTTTCTTCCACCTACGCAACATCTCCAAACTCAGATCTATGGTGTCCACAAATGAGCTCGAGATGATCGTTCACGCTTTCGTATCTTCTCGCTTAGACTACTGCAACAGCCTGTTTACATGCTTAAACAAGAAGGAGCTGGCCCGTCTACAGTTTGTCCAGAACTCTGCTGCCAGGCTCCTGACCCGCACAAACAGGAGAACCCACATCACTCCCATCCTTAAATCTCTCCACTGGCTCCCTGTTCTATATCGTCTTCATTTCAAAATTCTTGTGCTAACTTTCCGGGCCCTACATGGCCAGGCCCCTGCATACATTGCTTCCCTGATCCAGCCCTACAGCTCGACTCGTAGCTTAAGGTCTTCAGGACAGCACCTGCTGATGGTTCCACGGACCTGTTTTAGTACACGCGGTGACAGGTCTTTTAAAGCTGTGGCACCACGTCTATGGAATGACCTGCCTCTACACCTACGGTCCATGGACTCTGTAGAGAGCTTTAAGAAACACCTCAACACCCTCCTGTTCAAAAAGGCTTTTTAGTCTCCCACCTGACCCAGGACCACCACAGACTGATTACACTCTATGTATTCATCATAACGTACTCCATGTGTCATCCCCCCCCCCAGTCTCTCTATATCTCTATCGCTCTCTCTTTTCTCCTCCTTTACTCTCTCTCTCTCTCTTTAACCCCAACTGGTCAAGGCAGACAGCCATCCTTCAGGAGTCTGGGTCTGCTCGAGGTTTCTGCTGTTAAAGGGAAGTTTTTCCTCGCCACTGTCACCAATCACAAGTGTTTGCTCCTGAAGGATTCTGTTGGGTCTCTGTAAACTTAATTTGATTCTGATTTGAATTGATAAAGCACTTTGTGACTCTGTCTGTGAAAAGTGCTCTATAAATAAAATTTACTTTACTTACTTTACTTTAAATATGCAGTTAAATAAATATATCCGTCTCTGTTATCTAAACTTAGAGGACTATGCGATCATTCCTGTTTAAGTTTCTGCAAAATGTCAAACTAGATCTATAAAAAGGATAGAGGTTGGTGCTGTTCTGCACTTTCTTTAAGACTGAAGGTTAACTTAGAATGGTAACATCACAGAAAAAATGCCAATGGCACCAACTGACACAAAAGGAGGAAAACGTAAGTCATAATTTGTGGTGTGTTTGCGGTTTACTAATATCGTGGTATGGGATGGAGAGAGTGGACTATGGCCTTGGTGGAGGTTTCCACTCTTTAGTTTAGTCTCATAGGGCTTTAAAAAATCAGACCACAACAGTCTGTAATCTAAACTAAACAACACAAACACATAAAGCCAAGATGGGAAATTTGCCATGAACATCAACCTTTTTCATTGTAAATGGTGACTTGTTCATACAGTTGGATGCTAAAGGAATTTTTTTTTTTTTTTGCACGTTTGGGTCAATTCAGGACCATGACGAGTTCATACCAAAATCTGATATTTGCTAAGCATCTGAGTACAATTCAGGAAAATCTGTAAAAGGTGAAAATCAGGGGAGGAAAACCCCATCTGCTATAAATAAGATGCAGCATCTAACATTTGAGTGCTTCTTCATTTTCTTAGCACCATTTGTTTTTATTGAAGCATAAGAGATACAACATTTTCCAGTCACATCAATCTGCCACATTTTCCTCACAGTGTTCACTCTCTAAAAAAGACTCTCCATCAAAAAAAAGGCTCAATGAGGCTAATACATTTCTGTCCCATTTTCTTAGGGATTGGAAATTATTATTATTTTTTAAACATCCAGAGAGAGAGAACAGCATGACAGTATGGACATATCTAGCTTTGTATAACATTCAATAGAAAAGAAAGATTACGAGCAATATTAATACAAACAGAAAATAAAAAATAAAAAAAAAAAAATACATATTAATTCAAATAGTCTCCTTTTATATCACCATGGCAACATTTGGCATGTATAGTTTCCCATAATTTTCCCATTTTTCCCAATGTTTGATGAATATTTCTAATTTCAGATTAACGGTGAAGGTGATTTTTTCCATTTTGTAAATGTCCCATGTTATTTGAACCCATTGCTGAACAGTTGGCTCATCTTGTACCATCCATTTTTTTGCTTCTTCATTTTCAGGCTCTGCTTTCCTCTGAGCCCAAGTCGTCCAGTTGCAGTCTGTTGAAAATGACCATGAGGGAGCTGATCGCCTTGGCCACGCCCTCTTCTGACCGCAACACTGACAACTCCACCGTGCCTCAGGTAGATCTGCACGAATCCTAATAAATGTATAAACGAAGCTGGAACAGTGGTTCATCTGCCCCAACATGTGCACAGTCCATAAATCTCTTTCAAAGGCGCACCTATTTGCACTGGCTTTTAATACAAGTGTGTGACTGTTGTTTTATTCTGGTTGTGTTTTTAGATACTATTTATCCTATTGTTGTATATCTCTTACCAGTTTTAGGTTGTATTCACACCTGGAAAGTCTCTTGGTTCGCTTATTCGGTTCAGATCGAATGCAGACTATTTTTTTCGTATGGGTCGTATTGCATTCTCATTGCACTTTTTGCGAGTGGACTAAAATTTGTAGCCAGAAGCACACATGTGACAAACTGCCCTGGCATTGGACAGAAAAGTCGGGGGTGGGGTGAATCAGACACATTGCGTAGTAACGGCATCTGACCAAATGTTAATGAGACGTTCACTCTCCTCGTCGCTCCACGTCTGTCCACGGCTCATGGCTGCTGCCGTTAACTCTGGCTACCCATGCGGTTCGGCTACTTCCAGTTTTGTTGATTACCCACAATGCCATGCAGCTACGGTGGCTCGTCAAGCACAAAAAGGCTCATGGTTTCTTGCTTTGTTTTGGCTCGAGGCTGGTTATTTTAACACCAGAAGTGAACCAGCCCAGAGTCCATTTGGAAAAGAACTGAGACCACCCAGAAAACTTACATCTTAATTTAGAGAGAATCTGAGGTGAATTTTTCTGCCCTTTTGTTCTTGTGTCATTAACTCGCATTAGCAGAAACTGCTACCGCTTGTTTGGTTCGAATCAGAGTTTGCATGTTTGTATTCACACCTAAAAATAAAGTCCTGACTTCTTGGGGAAACAAACTCTGGTCTGTTTTAAACTGACCAAACGAAGTAGGTCTGAATACACCCTAAATATATCTTACATTTCTATATATTTTTACTACTTTTATCATATCTTGTGTTTTTACTTATATGTTTGTACAGCAGTCTGGGCTTATGTTGTCCCCCCCCCCCCCCCCCCCCCCCGATCACCACCAACATTTAATCATTTCTTCCTTGTGCCAGTATCAACATTTCCTGAAAATTTCATGAAAATCCCTCCATAACTTTTTGAGTTATCTTGCTAACAAACAAACAAACAAACAAACAAACAAACACACACGGGGGGCAGATCTGTCTTGGCGGATGTCTGCGCTCTCCAAGTGATTTTCTTGTTGTAAATGTACTAATTAATAAACTTGACCTTGACCTTGACCTGATCTTTTTAAAGGTCCTCCTAGTACACCCCTCTGTTCTGTTATCTGGTTACTTCTGCCAGGAGGTATGCTGATCTCTTTGCTTTGTGTGTTTGTTTGCGTGTTTGTTTGTTTGTTAGCAACTTTACGGGAAAACTGTTACAACCATCTTTACCAAATTGTACCCACAGATAGGCCTAGGCTCTGGGACCAACCTATTAAATTTTGGGCCAAGTAGGCCAAAGTTCAAGGTCACAGGAAGGTCACAAAATCTCAAATTTTCCTATCTCTCATCATTGAGCAATTTTCGAAAATTCATAAAAAATTCAAAATGACTCCGATTAGCCTCCAATTTGATTCACCTGTAGCTTGTAACAATATCTTGTATCTGGCACAAAATTGCCTACATCCACTGTGGAATGTGGACTCTGTGGACATTTCAATTTAACATTGAAAATCCCATTTACCACACCTTTTTCATTATAACTCAACAAATATTGATTGGAATTTAATACAATTTGACATACACATGACTGGTACCAAGCTTCAACTTGTTCTGCTGTATAGAACAACCTTGAAACTGTTCATTTTCAAAAGAAACAGTCGATCCACACATGCACACCGTTCGGGGTGCTTGGCGGAGGTTTGCGTTCTCTGAACACTTGTTTGATTTAAATCTCTTTTAAAGACGTACCTATTTTCTCTGGCTTTGAAATACAAGTATGTGAGTTTTTTTGTTTTATCCTCTGGTTGTGTTTTTAGATTCTGTTTATGCTATTATTGTGTATCTCTTTGATCAGTTTTAGTATATCTTATATTTCTGTATATTTTTGATAGTTTTAACATATCTTGTATTTTTGTTCAGCACTTTGGGAACTCTATGTTGTTGTAAATGTCCTAATTAAGTAAACTTGACCTTGACGTTTTTAAAGGTGTGTAATACTCCTAGTATACTCCTTAAGTTCTTAAGTCTTGTTTGATTTAATGTTGTATGTCCTGGCAGAACAGTTGAATGTTCTTGATTTTGTTTTATTTTCCTTCCACCTCCGTGCAGGTCCATGCTCTGAACATCCTCAGGGCTCTGTACCGGGACACCCGTCTGGGAGAAAACATCATTCCGTTTGTCTCCGATGGAATGCAGGCTGCCGTGCTCGGTTTCACCTCCCCTGTCTGGGCAGTGAGTTTCAACTTCACCTGAATCTTTATTTATCATCTCCTGCACCACCAGCGCTGAGGTTTCACATCAGGCTTAAAATACTCCTTTTCCATTTTCAACTCCTTTAAATTTAGCCCGTACACGCCGACAGCTGAAAGTATATACAATACAGTGCACGGTTTCCTCTCCAAAACTGCATGGTCACATCTTCTGACAGGTCGTTTCACTGATGTTTGCTTTCTATGTTAAATACACAGTCTCGCTCTGTTTGATCCCAGGTGAGGAACTCGTCCACGCTTCTCTTCAGCACTCTGATCACCAGGATCTTTGGAGTGAAGAAAGGGAAGGACGAACACTCCAAAAAGAACAGGTCTGATGCTTTCCTCTCACTAGTGCATCCTCCATCACCACTTCAACTTGTCATGGGCATCAGTGCAGAAAGAAATGCTTTTATTAGCGTGTGCACAGATCAGTGGTTGTGTATTAGGGGTTATTTAAGACTACAGGTAAGAAACACTGCAGTGGAAAAACAAACCACACTCCATGTCGGTAAAGGAAAACATATCACTGGGTTGAAGAAGAGCAGTGGTTCTCAATCTTTTTCTGTCGGGCCCCCCTTTGGAGCATGAAAAATCTCCAAGCCCCCCTCAACCCCAACAACATTGTACCTGTGGTGCAATTATTACTTTGACTGAAAGAAACATCAGTATCATAAGAATACTTTTTGCTTTTCCTTGAATAATTTGTTGTGCAAATAAAAAATAACTTAGTTTTTGATTGAACAATACTAATGAACTCAACAAGACTGCTCCCTGAAACATTATTTTTCCAAATAAAAATAGGAAATAAGTAATTATCTTACAACTATGACAATAAGGTACATTTTTTTATAGAACAACAAACAAATTTTGGTAACAAAGATGAACATTATAACAATATCAGTGGCTGCAATGAGCCCGTTTACGTTGCACATCTCAGATCATTAAAGTGCAAATTGTGCAAAAACAGAAACATTGCACATTTTTTCTTTTCCCGTCCAATCCTTGTCCATTTTCCAAACCTAAACTCTTTGTCCAGTCTAGTGAGAGATCACCATGGCAGTAGATTTTTTTGTTGTACGTCCCTAAAATGAGTCCAGGGTGCTCCAACGCTAAAACATTAGTTCCACCTGCTATACGTTCTAACCTGAAGAAAAAATAGCCACCTAGAAATGATCCCATACGCCCCCCCAGGTGGGCCCGCCCCACATTTTGAGAAACACTGAAGTAGAGCAACCTGACTCCAGTGATCACTTGTTTGTAGTGAAACACAAATACATGAAAGTAACTGGTGAAAATTAAACTCCTAATTTTTATTTATTTATTTTTTTTTGCTTATTTTACAAGAAACATGGTTAAACATACATAACACAAACAGCAGGATCAGGGAGTCACAATTTATAGGAAAAATTATAAATAAGTACATAAATAAATATGCATTCTAACACAGTGCAAATGTCTATTTAAGTTGCACCTACTTAAGCAGGTAGTAAACTCCTAATTTTTTTGCAACATTATCTAAGTTTATTGCCACAATTGTTGCATAATTTTTTTTGACTCTTAATTTTTATTAGTTATTTATCATTTTGTCATACAGAACATAACAAATGACAGTCGACAACAGATAATAGTCACAGTCTAATAGTAATGATAATCTAGGTTGCAGTTATGAAATAGCAATCAAGTTACCTGATTGATAAAATTTTTAGAGCAGCAGTTTATAAAGCATTTCCTAGGACTATGAGACAAACCACCCATTAATTGTATTTAAAGAAACTAGTCCATTTGCCCCATCTTATTCTGTAAGGTTCAGCTTACAGCCTCAGCATAATTGTCCATAAATCTCTCCATTTTGTGAATTTCATCAACAATTTTCAACCAGTCCTCCAGCAGTTGCGTAATTTTTTAAAAATAAATTATAGTTGACACTCTATTTGGATTTTCCACTTACAGAGTTTAGAGCATTTGTGGCAGAATAATAATGTATTATTGGAAATTCAACAATTCAACTGTCATAAATGTCTTATAGATAATTTGTGGAACATAATATTTAACTTTTTCTCGGATGACTTGAACATAAGCCGTTAACATGTTACAAATACTTGTTGAAAGTTTCGGCCGGGACACAAACTTAGTTTTTGCAGGCCCTTACACATCAGTTTTTTTTTTTGTTTTGTTTTTTTTTAGCATTTTATCAGTTTTCAAATGAAATCAATCACATTCATGCAAAGGGTCAATCCAAAAAAAACCTTTGTAGTTCATAACAAATAGAATTTTTACAATACAACTGCAATGATACAGTTTTGCACGAAAAACAGTGTAACCAGGTCTTACTGTCCAGGCACTTTTCTGAAATATTTTACCCTTGTACAAATTTGAGGTACTTGCATTTAAAAGTTTTTTAATTTCATACGACTCTATACTAATATACTTTATACTGTTTTTGACTCCTCTACATTTTTCTGACAGCATTACCGTGATTTCTGGTCTACTTTTGTCCACATGCTGTGAACCCGCAGCTCAAAAATGATGAGGCTAATTTAACCCTTTCATGCATGAATTATGCGAATCTTAAGATTTTTTTTCCTGAGTGTTTTTATTCCTCTTTAGGCATTAAAAAACACAATGTGATTGAATTTTTTTTTTTTATGAACCTATTTTTCAAGGAGTTACAAAAATGTCCACTCAGCTGGACACCATGCATTTAATTTTTGAAGCGAAGAAACATGTATTTACTGACATACTGTGTGAAAACTAGGAAATAAATATTTACCTCCGCCAAGGAGGTTATGTTTTTGCCAGGGTTTGTTTGTTTGTTTGTCTGTCTGTTTGTCTGTCTGTTTGTCTGTCCGTTAGTGTGCAACATAACTCAAAAAGTCATGGACAGATTTTGATGAAATTTTCAGGGTTTGTTGGAAATGGGATAAGGAAGAAATGATTACATTTTTGTGGTGATCGGGGGTGGGGGGGCCCACGGGGGGGCCCATTTCCAACAAACCCTGAAAATTTCATCAAAATCTGTCCATAACTTTTTGAGTTATGTTACACACTAACGGACAGACAAACAGACAGACAAACAAACAAACAAACCCTGGCAAAAACATAACCTCCTTGGCGTGGGGGGGCCCACAGGGGGGGCCACTGATCAGCCTTGGCGGAGGTCTGCGCTCTCCGAGTGCTTCTAGTTTTTTAATGTTGCTAATCTGATGTTTTCTCACATTTTAACATACTATAATAATAGTTATGACTCACTCAAATAATATGCAAAAAACAAAACACAACAATGTAAAAAACAAAAACAAAATACCTGTTAATTACAGTCTAATAACAGTTAGCAATTGATTTACACTCAAATATGTTGCTGCAGATCAGGTTTATCAAGAACAGTTGTGCATAAGTATCCACTGTGCTGGTTGATATGCAAGTAAAACAACAAAATCTATAAATATACAAGAGACCAGCTGTAGAATAACTGTCCACTGCAGTGACTACTATGCATGAAAGGGTTAAGTTTTCTGGGTTAACGATCGATCTGGCTGTCGAAGAAGGAAGTAGAGCTGCTGTGCTTAAGCTTGGCATCAATGAATCGATGGTGAGAAGTTGGAGATGGGGTGGGTGCGGCTTCTAGTCAGGTGCAGCCGATCATCCAGATAGTACGGTATTTAATTGTATTTTTCATGCCCACTAAAAACTGCATCTCTAAATGTACTGACATTAAGTTTTTGTGATAAACTGGAGGATGAAGTGTCTTTTCACAAGTTGAACAACTTTTGCTTCTTCTTAAGCTAAATGAATCCTCTGAAAACAGTCCTGAACTCATGAAAAGGACAGTGATGCTACAGGCATCTCAGGATTTTATAGAAAATGATGTGTGATGGTGTAAATCAGGGGTGTCAAACATGCGGCCCGGGGGCCAAATGTGGCCCGCCAAAGGGTCCAGTTCGGCCCCTGGGATGTTTTTGCCAAGTGCAAAAATTCCACAGTCTTGAATTGAATTAAGCAAAAAAAATTTAGCTTGAATTAAGCAAAAAGTCTTGAATTACGCCAAAAAAAATCTTCAGTTAAGTAAAAAAAAAAAAAAAATCTTCAATTAAGCCAAAAAAAAAAAATCTTCAATTAAGCCAAAAAAAAAAAATCTTCAAATAAGCAAAAAAAATCTCAAATTTAGCAAAAAATCTTGAATTAAGCCAAAAAAAATCTTCAATTAAGTAAAAAAAATCTTGAATTAAGCCAAAAAAATCTTCAATTAAGTAAAAAAAAATCTTGAATTAAGCCAAAAAAATCTTCAATTAAGTAAAAAAAATCTTGAATTAAGCCAAAAAAAAAAAAATCTTCAATTAAGTAAAAAAATCTTCAATTAAGCCAAAAAAAATCTAGAATTAAGCCAAAAAAATCTTCAGTTAAGTGAAAAAATCTTGAATTAAGCCAAAAAAAAATCTAGAATTAACAACTTAATTTTTTTCTTTGTTTTAGTACAAAAAATAACAATAAATTATGAAAATATTTGCATTCACAAACTATCCTGTAACACTAAAATGTGAATAACTCGAGCAAATATGAGCAACCTGAAATGTCTAAAGAAAATTCAGACCACTTTTAACAATTTTTCTGCCTGTTCCTCAGTGTTTAGTGTCTTTGTAGATCTGATCCATAATGCACATGAACAAATGATAAGTGGAGGAATAATATTGTTAAATTGAAGTAAATTTTCTTATGTTTTTTAATTTAAATTTCAGTTTTTTCAGGGTTTTTTTTTTTTTTTTTTGGATAGTTTATAAAAGTAAGTATTTTCATAATTTGATGGGGTTTTTTATGCTAAAACAAAGGCAAAAATCTGGAGTTGTCATTATTTATAGGTTATTATGTCATTATTTTACTGGTCCGGCCCAGTTCAGATCAAATTTAGCTGAATATGGCCCCTGAACTAAAATGAGTTTGACACCCCTGGTATAAATGAAGCAGCATAAACAGTAAAATGAGCTAAACCTTGAACATATAAAGCAGTAAAATTCAACATAAACATAAACAAATCAATCAAAAACTGACAGTAAACATTTTACAACGCAATGACTACTGTGATTTTTTTTTTTTCATACATTTTCTAATACTTATATACTTCTACCTGAGTGAGGCTTTGAATATGGAACTTTTACTTCAGGAGGAGTATTTTCACAGTACTTTTGTTGTGGATCTGAATACTTCTACTAGCACTGAGGATAAACTTAGTGTAGGTTAGAAGTTGAAGTTTCCACCACCGGGGGACACTGTTGTAACACCGCTCAGCCTAAATGCAGTTTAACTCCACACAAACTCACTGCTGGTGGAGGCTCAACTCTGAACTGTTTTTATTCCAACAAGAGAATGAACCCCAAGCAAAAAGAAGGGGGCAGTTTCACCTAAAACCATAGAATCAGACAACATTGTTTGGAATTAGTTGACTTTAACGACTCTGTGTGACAAGTTAGTCTATCAGCTGATAAGTTCAAGTGACTGTCGGTGTCAGCACACACAGGTGCATTGTGGGAAGGAATGCTGGGTGAGGATGTTAAAACATTTGTTGTCATTATAAATTAATATGGTGTATATGTTATTTCAACATGAACAGATTAATCCATGGTTTAGAAACTGTCAGAAATGAGCTTAAATGGGTGATGATTTCCGAAAGTCTGGGTATTGTTATTGTTAAACTTTTCTGAACCTGTACTGATACCTTGTCATTCATCGCAGCCCCTCGCCTCTTATACAAAGCTTTAGGTTTAGTCTTCATCTTATTTGTATCTTTAAGGCAGTTTAATCAGTGACTCTGTAGTGTTAATGCAGTTCATTCTCTCATCATAGCCGATGGATGTGCAGAATCAGACAATACAGAGTTAATCACAGCTTTCAATAATAATTTTGCAGCTGTAGTTGGACTGATGAGGCCTCATTTGCTTACCAGCCGATAGGCTGTAAGCTATCGTTGTCAGGCAGCCTCCGTCGTTGTTGTCTGTCGTCGTCATCTGTCGTCGTCATCTGTTGTTGTTGTCATCTGTCGTCGCCGTCTGTTGTTGCCGTCTGTTGTCGCCGTCTGTTGTCGCCGTCTGTTGTCGTTGCCTGTTGTCGTCGCCTGTCGCCGTCGCCTGTCGCCTGTGGTCGTCATCTGTCGTCGTCTGTCGTCATCGTCTGTCGTCGTCTGTCGTCGTCTGTCGTCATCGTCTGTCGTCGTCTGTCGTCATCGTCTGTCGTCGTCTGTTGTCATCGTCTGTTGTCACTGTCTGTCGTCTGCCGTCGTCTGTTGCCGTCGCCTGTTGCCGTCGTCTGTTGCCGTCGCCTGTTGCCGTCGCCTGTTGCCATCGCCTGTTATTGTCGCCTGTTGCCGTCGCCGTCTGTTGTCGTCGCCTGTCGTCGTCGCCTGTTGTCGTCGCCTGTCGCCGCCGCCTGTCGCCTGTGGTCGTCGTCTGTCGTCGTCTGTCGTCGTCGTCTGTTGTCACTGTCTGTCGTCTGCCGTCGTCTGTTGTCGTCGTCTGTTGTCGTCGTCTGTTGCCGTCGCCTGTTGCCGTCGTCTGTTGACGTCACCTGTTGCCGTCGCCTGTTATTGTCATCTGTTGCCGTCGCCTGTTGCCGTCGTCTGTTGCCGTCGTCTGTTGCCGTCGTCTGTTGCCGTCGTCTGTTGTCTGTTACAAAACTTTCAATCGTCTTCTCCAAAACTACAATTCCAATTGACTTTAAACTTGGTATACAGCTTCTTTATGGTGACGTCAGCAAAAGTTAGTGAAATTATTTTAAATTTATTTCTGATTCTGGATTTGGTGGGACTTTGAAAAATTTCCCCATTATAAGAGATAGGAAGTGCCGGTAAGCTACAGGGCCATTGGTCCTTTTTTTTTTTTTTAATAATACAGTTGTTTTACCGAATTTCCCTTTGTTTTTTGCATTTAAAATCACTGAATTCCCATGTTCTGAGTGTAATTTCTTTTAAATTACACGAAAATTTGGCTTAAATTTGACTAAAACTCCACTTTTTATAACAATTTCTTTGGTAACCAACGAGCTCTGTTTTTCAATTATATTGCAAATGAAGCCTCCACCTCAATATATTCCAAGACTAAATAAAGTTTCTAATAACGTTTCAGCGCAATATAAAAATCTAAACCATTTAACAATGACATTTGGTATCAAAAGACAAGATTTTTCCTATCACTCAAAACCATCTGCGATATTCAGTCGGTGCCGTAAATCATAAAAGTTCGGTACTTGGGGTTTGTTCTGTTTTTTATGAGCGCAATGCAAAACGTGTCGTAATTTAGTTTACTGTCATGACAAACGAGGCATAAAATATCACATTTGACGAGTTAAAGCTGCCAGATTCCTAAGTTTGTGACTCAGAGGATTCATTTAGAATTATTGCGGGGATATTTTACTTGTAGTTGACATGCATTTAAGAAAAGGCAGCAGAAAGATGGTGGCTGAATAGATGTTTAGTGTAATGTTCTTTAACCTTCTCATAACCCTGTTCAGATCCATCTTCAGTATGTAGTCGAATCTGAATAAGGCGCAGTTATAAAAGTGGTAAATCTGTTCAGAGTTATAGCCGTTTTTGACTCAGGTTGGCAGGTTATCAGCTTCTAGTCCTCTTTTGCACTCCGAACCATTTGTTTAACTGTCAAGGAGTGTTTGTGAGGTTTCTGAGAAGTGTCTTAAATTATACCAGGCTCCCAGCGCTTTGTCAAAGCACCATCCAAGTATTTGGAAACCATGATAAGGAAAATGATAGCAGACCCAGGTCAAGTGTTATTTCCACATATATCTTATGATTTGTTTTACCCAGTGTAGATGCAGGATAGGCGGAGCAGAGCACTTGGGATACTTCAGCAATTTTCCAAACCCAGTTATCCGATGACAGGAAAATATTTCAAGTTGCAGCAGGCGGGATTTTTCCTTAAAAATTCATCTTCCAGTCTGAAAACTCAAAGATTTACAGCTTAAGTTGTGGGATTTGGCGCATTGGTAAGGGAGTATCGCATCTCACCACATGATTCGCAAAATCTCCCGATGTCCAGATCAAATGAAAACATGCAGAATTAGAATATTTTAATAATCCCAGGGGGAAATTAATGGGCGTTACACTTACTCCATTCAAGTAGATAGATAGATAGATAGATAGATAGATAGATAGATAGATAGATAGATAGATAGATAGATATCCGTCTGTCCTTCTTCCTTCCTTCCTCCTTCCTTCCTCCTTCCTCCTTCCTTCCATCATCCATCCATCCTTCCTTCCTTCCTTCCTTCCTTCCTTCCTTCCTTTCATCCATCCATCATCCATCCATCCTTCCTTTCATCCATCATCCATCCATCCATCCTTCCTTCCTTCCTTCCTTCCTTTCATCCATCATCCATCCTTCCTTCCATCCTTCCTTCCTTCCTTCCTCCCATCCATCCATCCATCCATCTATCCTTCCTCCCTTCCATCCTTCCTTCCTTTCATCTATCTATCTATCTATCTATCTATCTATCTATCTATCTATCTATCTATCTATCTATCTATCTATCTATCTATCTATCTATCTATCTATCTATCTATCTATCTATCTCCGTCCGTCCGTCCGTCCGTCCGTCCCCAAATATACATATCAAAACACTATTAAAAAACAATTAACAGCAATTTGTATAATATGTACTAGACCATATGTTATCAATATGATAATTAAATAAATATACATAAGTCTGCAAAAGTATTGTGTTATCAAAAATGATGTGGTTACAATGAGAAATGATGTACCATGTGGATGTAGGACCACATCACAGATAAGTCCGAGTAGAGGTTCGCAGCACGTCGGGCCCGGCTCCAGGCAGCTCCGTCTGCTTCCCCCTTCCTCTATTTCTATTGGCCGACGCTCCGAAGGCCTCCGAACAAGCCAAGGCCGCTCCTGTTTGTCTTGTCTGTTGTGTTTTTAGTCTGCTGTTTCTCCCTTTTGTGCAGCTTTCACTTATCGCCCATCTTCTGTTTTCTTTCTCCTTGTTACAACTGTGGGGTTATTTTTATATGCATGTGGGAGAGTTTGTGTGAAGTCGCGATGGGGGAATATGACAAGAATGTTTGCTCTCGACCTCTATGTTCCAGTGTTTTCGGTCATATTTTTCCATAGTGACAAGGAATGGTGGCTGTTACAATCGTATTATTATAACACGTTAGCTTTCATTCCAGTTGTTTTCATCGCGTTGACCTGACATTAACACAGGACCGAACGCTGCAGTTGCTGAATGTTTTCAGGGTTTGTCTGTTGTACGTCTGGCTCCGTTATTACCACGATTTAATGGTTGCGATCTCTGGCTGTAGAAAATGCATCTCGACAGCTTGTCCACTCTAATATTTGGCCGAGTGGGTCTTTTCAGTCTCTTGAGGGGGAGCCGGGGTGTAGACGCCCTCTCCCCTCTCGTATAAACCCGTTTATTCCCGTGTGTATTTGTGTGTTTGTAAAGGCTCGCGTCGTTTCTGTCTGTGGGAGTTTGAGCTGTGTATTTTACGTGCTTACTGGAATCCAGACATATTGCTTTGCTTGTGGATCATCGTTCCGCTAAACTCGGGGCCTCTCCGCTCCTCGACCGTGCATTGATGTTGATCCGATATCGCTGTTGAGATAAACGCAACTATAAACAAAGCAGACGGAGGGAAGATTGCTCTCTGCGTTCCAGTCTAAGCCTTTTAGTTTATCTCCACTCTGTGTCAGCTCC
Organism: Sphaeramia orbicularis; assembly: GCF_902148855.1. Taxonomy (NCBI): domain Eukaryota; kingdom Metazoa; phylum Chordata; class Actinopteri; order Kurtiformes; family Apogonidae; genus Sphaeramia; species Sphaeramia orbicularis. Next base: position 12,617,803 of record NC_043971.1, read on the forward strand.
CCTCTCTTCTCTCTATGACTGATCCAAATCTATGTTACTGAACATGTAGGAAATGTGTTTTTCTTCAGAAAGCAGCTCAAAGATAATTCCTCTGGTCTTTGTAAGTACTTGCGTAAGGACTTATGTGCCAACAGGTTCCTCTGAAGGTGTAAAAAAAAACACATATTCCCGTTAAACATTATTTTTACTAATGGAATGGAATACATAGAACATCTGGAGGGTAGACTTTTTCCAAGGAGACCTGAGGTTCTTTATTTTGTACTTATAACTTGTTGAATTTGTGTCGGTTACACAGTAAATAAAGTAAGAGGAAAAAGAAAGAAGGAAAAAAAAAAATTCCTTCGCCGTCTTTGTGTTTTATTCTTCTTTGTTTAACATGGCTGATGTTCACACAACTACGAGAAAACACTCATGAGCAGGTCTTTTCTCTTACACCTCTCTTCTCCTCTTTGAGCTTTACCCATTTTACTTATCTAATCTGCTCCAACACGACCTCTGACCTTTGTCCTCTAGGCTGCACAGATTCTCAGCACAGAGGAGCAGATATCTACAACCTTGTACTTGCACATTTAAGATTCTTTTTTTTTTTTGTAATTGTCAGTAGGGGTGCACTGATTCCGATATGAGAATCAGGCATTGGCTCCAATACTCAGTGTGTGTATTTGTACAGGGTGACCCTAAAAAATGGGAATTTTTGAAGTGCGTATTGGCAGACATGAGCAAGTGGCAGCACTGCGAGACAGTGACCTTGAGCAAGTAAACACACCCCCATTTTAGTAACCATTGGCGGCTGTGCGAGAATTGTTCAGTAACCGTGTGATCTCAAGATTCGGTAACGTTCCCTGGCCCCCTAGATCGCCAGATTTGTCCGTTTGTGATTTTTTCTTGTGGGGCTATCTCAAGAGTAAAGTGTACACGACTCGACCAAGAACTCTGGATGAATTAAAACAGAGAATTCAGGATGAAATTCACAGTATCCCAGCTGAGATGTTGCAGCGGTCAATGAGGAATCTCAACAGCAGATTTCAAGAATGCATTCGTACAGGAGGACACCATCTACAGGAAGTAATTTTTATAAAATGAAAATTCCATCATTGTTTCTAAAATGGCATGGTTTAAGGTTTCAGTTACTATGGATAAAATATTTTTCTTCCATCACTCTTGGTTTTATTGGATTGTTAAAAAGTTCCCGTTTTTTTGTGTCACCCTGTACTTGTACTCGTATAAGTAATCCGATACAACTGCACCGATACCACTTACAGCCGTGTGACATTCACAGTTCAGTGCATCAGGTACGCGGCGGTGGAATAATGTGTGGGGAGTGTCGAGATTTTTCAAAATAAATGACGGTGATAAAAGTAACGCTGACAGCAAGTAACGTTAAAGACACAGATGAATATGGATGCAGCGTTCTGTCCGTCCTAATCTTATCAATACATGTAAATAATTAGTGTAAAATACACTTTGTCGTCTTTTCATGGTCATCAGATATGACCCATTTGGATATTCAGAGGCTCCGTAGTGAACGTGAAAACACTGTCATCTTCTACAACATCGATTCACCAGTAAAACCCATGGAGTTGGATCAATGACAGTGGATGGAGGCGCGTAGTTTATGATCAGTTAATGAGAGATTTTGCTGAAAAAGTCACTTTTTCTTCAGTTTTTTCTATTTTTGCTATAATAATGCTCAACTTTACTCTGAGCTTTTATGGACATCTACATGATTAGTAAATTAAATGTCGTAAAATATGTATCTGATGTCACAATCAGGCATTTTTACTTTGATAGAGCTAATGGTTATTATTAGTTGAACATTAGCATCCATGCAAGCTGACCACATTATTTTCTTTACCAGAGATCATGTGCAGTTACTCACTCTTCATGTGAATGTGTATCAGGTTTCAGAGGTGAGGTATGTATCATATTTAGGTGGTTTTAGAGTGTATTCACAGGTCAAAAACACACTCATGACTCATCCTCTCACCAGGGCAATGCCTGCACCTCACTTGAACCGTGTTGAGACCATGTGTACATTTGTAAAGAATTAATGACCGTAGTGACTTGGGCTGTATGCAATGTCTTCAGTCTTGTGATCATGTGCTTGGCAGAGCAGAGCAGTTCCCTTTAGGACTGACTCGATTTAGAATGGCAAAGTTAAATAAAAAACATTTATTACCCCTGAGGCTGAATGGCGGTTGCAGCAGGGAGACCGCCGGGGCTAAATATAAAGTTTGTTGTTTTATTAACACTTCTGGATGTGTATGTGTGTATACATATGCACAAACACACGTAATGGAAGCGTTGAGCATCATCTAAAGGACTATTTGTTGGTAGTAGCAAATAGAAAGGCCTGATTTGTTTGGTCTGGGCGATTTGGCAAGTGACTATGTCCGTAGCAGACGTCCACAGTTTGGCACTTGCTCTATCATGTCTCCTAATGTGTTTTTCTTATCACAGTATTTAGTTTGGAAATAAAGGGAGAGAATATGAGGGGAAAAGGCAGGAAATTAAACAGAAAAATAGGATCAGTGGCCCTGTATCTCACTGGCATTTTCTATCAAGAATCAATAACTACTTGAATTTCTGAGGTTGTCAGGTTCTGGCACTAAGTTAGAGTCCTGTGGTTTTGATGCAGGAGATCAGTCTCCCAATAGAAGTGGGTGGTACTTTCATCTAAGGATAACTCATTTACTTAAATGAAAGTCCATATATGATTTCCTATTGGTAACTATACTGATATCTGTAATCATTTCCATGGTAGGTCCAAGTCCATATATGACTTCCTATCAATGCTCAATAGTAACTATACTGATGTCTGTAACCATTTCCATTTTATAAGCCATCAAAAATATGGCTCATTATTTAAAAAAAATAATAAAAAAATAAAAAACCTAAGGTCCTCAAAACTTTGAACAAATTTCGTAGACATTGTCTCAAGAAAGCTACATAGAAAATTTTAAATTAATCCAAAAAGTAGTTCTCTGAGAAGAAGATAGTTGAAATCTAGACATTGTTGACCTTGATTTTGACCCTTCAAGGTCACTCAAGGTCAAAGGTCATGGACCCAAGTGAAAGTTCATAATTGACTTCCTATCAGTGCAAAATAATCACTATACTGATATCTGTAACCATTTACATGTTATAAGCCATCAAAATAGGGCCTAGAATAGGTAAAGGCAAATGTTTAAAATTTTGGAAAAAAAATTGTAAAAAATTCAAAAATCTAAATTTCTCAAAACTTTGAACAAATTTTGTAGATATTGCCTCAAGGAAGCTACACAAAAAAGGAAATTAATCCAAGCTATAGTTTCTGAGAAGCTTGTTGAAATGAAGACACTGGTGACCATGAGTTTGACCGTTCAAGGTCACTCAAGGTCAAAGGTCATGTACCCAAATGAAAGTCCACATATGACTTCCTATCAGTGCTCAGTAGTAACTATATTTATATCTATCACCATTTCCATGTTATAAACCATCATAATATGGCCCATTATAAGTAAAGGCAAATGTTTAATATTTCAGAAATTCATAAAAAAATGCAAATATCTAAATTTCTCAAAACTGAACACACTTTGTAGACATTGTCCCAAGGAAGCTAGATATAGAATTTTAAATGAATCCTGGTATGATTCATCGTGTTTTGATCTCAGTGGGACTGTATCTGGTTAAATAAAGGCCTAATGATAAAATGAATTTAAAAAATTCCAACCAGTAGTTTTGTTTTGCCTTCACAATAGCTAAAAATCACATTGGATCACAGTGAGTTCACTTCTATGACTAGATATTCCTCCTATCTTTTAACAGAAGTGGTTGATACATTGACCTTTAAGACCCAAGCCTGTGTGTTGTGTAAAACTTCTGCAGTATTTTACCTTCTGTCCAATTCTTAGGATGTATTTTTTATTTAAGACCACGTTTCCAAATGCCTTTCCATCCGTTTCCACTACCTTTTGTTCTTGACGTAAGTGAAAGCAGTGTCTCTGCTTGGTCTTGTTCTAAAGAAAAGTACCCCATTAACCAGAAATACCTTAGCATGAGTTCACCACCCACCCACCATCTGCTTTTGCAAGAAATGTTGAAACTTTCATTTTCAATTTGGGGGGGACAGAGTTATGAGTCAGTGTCTACTGGCATCTTTTTAGTCCCGTGGTGTTTTAGTCATGAAGCGTGTGCTCTATTCTCAACTAAAACCTTAATACACTTTGAAAGCAGTGACCAAAGCCGGAGGTGAACTGTTTTTGTTTCATGGGAGTTAATGTGATATTGTTTTAGGATCAGTGTGGAATGGGCTAATGTCTCAGAGGACGTCTTTTAGGAACTGCTTTTAAAACAGTGCAAGGTCTGGAGAAAGACAGCAGAGTTGCATTTTGGAAACTGTTAAATTAATCTATTTTGCATAAACTCTCTGTTCTGTTTCTTATTTTGACCATTCTTGTTTTAAGACAGGGGTGTCAAACTCATTTGAGTACAGGGGCTACATTCAGCAAAATATGATCTAAAGTGGGCCGGACCAGTAAAATAATATAAATACTAGGATAGGAACTTATAAATAATGTCAACTCCAAAGTTTTTTCTGTGTTTTTGAGTGAAAAAAGTAAAATTCCATAATGAAAATGTTTATATCTACAAACTTTACTTGAACATAACATGAAAAAATATGAACCTGAAAATTCTTAAGGAAAATAAGTGCAATTTTTACAATATTGCACCTTAGTTTATCATTTATACATGTGAATCACAGCTTACAGATCACAGTGGATCTGCAAAAACACAGAACATGTAGTAACAGGCAGAAAATTGGTACAATTCCAAATACTTCTTTTAAGACATTTCAGGTTGTTCATATTTGTTTGGGTTATTCACATTTTTTGTAAAGGGCTAGTCTGTAAATGTACACATTTTTGTGTAATTTTACTTTTTTTTACACTACAACAAAGAGGAAAAAATAGTTTTTTTCATTATTTATAGGTTATAATGATAGTATTTTACTGGTCTGACCCACTTTAGATTGAATTGACCTAAAATGATTCTAACATCCTTGATTGTTAATATCATCAGTGTAATTTTTGCCAGGGGCCGGACTGGACCCTGTGGCAGGCCGGATTTGGCCCCCGGGCCGCATGTTTGACATCTGTGTTTTAAGACGTCTATTAACTGCTGTAAAAGCTATTGCAGGTTTGTTTTCAGGTCTCTGTGAGTAATCTCAGACATGGATGTGGTGTTGCTGGTGGAAACATGTGACACTACATGATCAGTATGACAAACTATCAAATTAATTATTGGAGTTGGAAAATACAGAGTCCAAGTACAATCAACCTTTGTACTGTGACATCAGTCGTTTTCTTTGGCTGGTCTGGTTCATAAAGGATTTCCTGTATTTTGTTATTTGCACCTAAAGCAAAATACACTCACAAATGCAGTTACATCCATAATTGTGCCACATTTTGTTGTTTTTCATTTCATTTTTAACCTTTATTTAACCAGGAAAGACTCAATTAGGAAATAATCATCATGATTTATCTGATTACAAATTTTAACGCAGTTAATCCATCTGCAGCACAGAATGACTCTGAACGTCTCTGCTAATGCATTTTGTTCAGTTTGTTCAAGTAGAGTTAGCGTCACACATGAACAAATGGTCAGTTGATCCGGTAGTGACTGGCAGCAGAACCAGCCCATAAAGATGGAAGACACTAAACAGCATGTTGGTCCTTTGGATGGAAATATGGGACAAAAAACCCCAAGACAGAACAGTCGACCGACATAAAATATTATACACACTCTGCAGGAAGGAGGTGCCTTATCACCGAAGCACTTCCAGCTTTAAATATCACATTAACACGAAGCATACGTTAGTCAGGGATTCTGCTAGCACTTCAGCTAACACATCACCCAGCTTGCAGCAAACACGTTAAGTGCATATATATTCCCTTCTTTCTTGAGTCTGCTCATGCAAAATGAAACATGATTAATATAGATTAAAAATGAATAATATTTAATTGTGATTGATCGAAATTAATCTGCAGCAACCCTTTGATTAATCTGATTAAAATTTCTAATTGTGTGACAGCCCTAATAAATATATAAGAGCCTGGCCAGAATGAACATCAGCACAGTTAACCCTCTGGTATCCGTGTGATTATGCACACTTAGCACTTCATGTTACAAAAGGTTTTATTATTTTCAACAATTTACACTAGGTTACAATTCAAAAGCTGTTAATTTTTGCATGATTTTTAAAATTCTGGGCAGCAACTAAATTTTGCACACTGTGTACTTTTAATTTATTGAGTTATCCCCTACTGAAAGTACCACCCACTTCTATTGGGAGATTGATTTCCTGCATCAAGACCACAGAACTCTAACATAGCAGCAGAACCTGACAACCTCACAAATTCAAGTAGTTATTGATACTTGACTGGTCCATTGGTCCTATTTTTATTTATCAGTAGGGAGTGTCATCATTTGTTACGTCCCAGCCTAGGGGGTTAACCAAGACACACAAAATATGCTCCCTTTTTCCTTCCCCAACTCCAAAGCACAATGCCAGACCAGACAACTACAGTCCAACATCATTTATTTATGTAACTTAAAAAAGTTCAGGGAGGGCTCTTCCAAAACAACAAACAAAACCATCTTCGAAGTCAAAGTAAATTCCCATTTCAAAAACAAATTCATGAAAATACAATACAATAAACTAACCTCATTCCCTAAACCAAAAACAGGAGAAAAATGTATAAAACAAAGAGCCACCCCCCCCTACCAGAAATCTGGACTGTGATTACTATTTACATATATGTCCAAAGGGAAAGAACTACAAAACAGATAGACATTAGAAAAATGAGTGCTGGCCACCAGGAACACACACGGAAACATCTCCGTTCAACAGAGATTGTTCTATCAGGTAACAGGTAAAAGGTAAGGCAAGGAAACAATAATAAGATAAACTCGTCTGAAATGTGAAATGGGTTTGGCTGAAAGAAAATTTAGGTTTTGTATATACTACTAGGTACTAATACTATATTGACTTGGTTAAATAGAATTGCATTACTAAAAAGAGACTAAGAGAATGTTCATTGACTAAAACTAGACTAGAATATCATCAGTTTTCGTCAGCTACAACTAGACTAAAATGTTATCAGTTTTCGTGTACTAAAACTACACTAAAATGTCATCAGTTTTCGTCAACTAAAACTAGACTAAAATGTCATCAGTTTTCGTCAACTAAAACTAGACTAACATGTCATTAGTTTTCATCGACTAAAACTAGACTAAAATGTCATGAGTGTTCGTCGACTAAAACTACACTAAAATGTCATCAGTTTTCGTCAACTAAAATTAGACTAAAATGTCATCAGTTTTTGTCAACTAAAAGTAGACTAAAATGTCATCAGTTTTCGTCAACTAAAACTAGACTAAAATGTCATCAGTTTTCGTCAGCTAAAACTAGACAAAAATGTCATCAGTTTTCGTCAACTAAAACTAGACTAAAAAGTTATCAGTTTTCGTCAACTAAAACTAGACTAACATGTCATTAGTTTTCATCGACTAAAACTAGACTAAAATGTCATGAGTGTTCGTCAACTAAAACTACACTAAAATGTCATGAGTTTTCGTCGACTAAAATTAGACTAAAATGTCATCAGTTTTCATCAACTAAAACTAGACTAAAATGTCATCAGTTTTTGTCAACTAAAACTTGACAAAAATGTCATCAGTTTTCGTCAACTAAAACTAGACAAAAATGTCATCAGTTTTTGTCAACTAAAACTAGACTAAAAAGTTTTCAGTTTTCGTCAACTAAAACTAGACTAACATGTCATTAGTTTTCATCGACTAAAACTAGACTAAAATGTCATGAGTGTTCGTCAACTAAAACTACACTAAAATGTCATGAGTTTTCGTCGACTAAAATTAGACCAAAATGTTATGAGTGTTCGTCGACTAAAACTACACTAAAATGTCATGAGTTTTCGTCGACTAAAATTAGACTAAAATGTCATCAGTTTTCATCAACTAAAACTAGACTAAAATGTCATCAGTTTTTGTCAACTAAAACTAGACAAAAATGTCATCAGTTTTTGTCAACTAAAACTAGACTAAAAAGTTATCAGTTTTCGTCAACTAAAACTAGACTAACATGTCATTAGTTTTCATCGACTAAAACTAGACTAAAATGTCATGAATGTTCGTCAACTAAAACTACACTAAAATGTCATGAGTTTTCGTCGACTAAAATTAGACTAAAATGTCATCAGTTTTTGTCAACTAAAACTAGACTAACATGTCATTAGTTTTCATCGACTAAAACTAGACTAAAATGTCATGAGTGTTCGTCGACTAAAACTACACTAAAATGTCATCAGTTTTCGTCAACTAAAAGTAGACTAAAATGTCATCAGTTTTTGTCGACTAAAATTAGACTAAAATGTCATGAGTTTTCGTCGACTAAAATTAGACCAAAATGTTATGAGTGTTCGTCGACTAAAACTACACTAAAATGTCATGAGTTTTCGTCGACTAAAATTAGACTAAAATGTCATCAGTTTTCATCAACTAAAACTAGACTAAAATGTCATCAGTTTTTGTCAACTAAAACTAGACAAAAATGTCATCAGTTTTTGTCAACTAAAACTAGACTAAAAAGTTATCAGTTTTCGTCAACTAAAACTAGACTAACATGTCATTAGTTTTCATCGACTAAAACTAGACTAAAATGTCATGAATGTTCGTCAACTAAAACTACACTAAAATGTCATGAGTTTTCGTCGACTAAAATTAGACTAAAATGTCATCAGTTTTTGTCAACTAAAACTAGACTAACATGTCATTAGTTTTCATCGACTAAAACTAGACTAAAATGTCATGAGTGTTCGTCGACTAAAACTACACTAAAATGTCATCAGTTTTCGTCAACTAAAAATAGACTAAAATGTCATCAGTTTTTGTCGACTAAAATTAGACTAAAATGTCATCAGTTTTCATCAACTAAAACTTGACTAAAATGTCATAGTTTTCGTCGACTAAAACTAGACTACAATGTCATCAGTTTTCGTCAACTACAACTAGACTAAAATGTCATCAGTTTTCGTCGACTAAAACTAGACTAAAATAGTCTTGGATAAGTCTGACTAACACTAGCCTAAAATGCTCTGACTTTTAGTCGACTAAAACTTGACTAGACTAAAAGGAGTATGAGTGTGACTAAAATTAATAAAAACTAAAATGACAGCTTGACACAAAGACTAGACTAAAACTAGAATTTAAACAGGCCGCTAAAAACAACACTATTCCGTTGGGAGCTGGGAAGAGACCAAAGAGAGGCCGATCTGCTGCAACCAGTACCATTTTTGACAGCGCATCAATCTGGCTCTGGATATTTCATAAAAAAATTAAATAAAAATACAAATTGTATCTGAAAAAGCAGTTGCATTATGTTTTTTTTTTTTCCTATCAAGACAATTATTTAATGTAAAGAAGCCAAAACATTTACTTTCCTGGGTCTCAGGAGGATATAAAAATACATACACAGAAACAAACCTATTATGACCCAGGCTCATAACGTTTATAATTTTTTGCACTATGGTGTTTCTTACCCATACAGATTAATATATGTCACCTAATTTCTAACCACAAATCTCTACACATGCCACTAAAAGAATTTCTTCTGCCTGTTGGAGAACATTCGCTCTCTTTTTGCATGCCTGTATGTCTGTAAAGCTGGTAAACACTCATCTCTTCCCTCAGGATGACTGGTCGGGAGTTTTTCACCCGCTTCCCGGCCTTGTATCCTTTCCTTCTGAACCAGCTAGAGGAGGCTGCTGCCACCGTGGAGAGGTGAGATCGTCCACACACACTGAACTTCCAACCTTTTCCATTGCTGTTTCACGCTCCTTTAATCCCATTCTAGCTTTAATTATACCTACTTATGAGCTTGTTTGTTTTGGAAGCTGTGAGGATTTGGCAGCTTCCTCCTGTGACCAAAATAAGGGGAAGTTGAATCACATTTTTAAAGCCAAACCAAAGCGTCACCTTCTAAGACGCTTGATTTACTATAGTCGAACACTTTTACTGCTGAATAAACTTAGTATCATGTTGAGGTTTAGTTTGCAGTGGGGAGTTGATTCCACCGAAGTTCATTGGCCTTATCTGAGTGAGCTCAGCCCCAACTCCCTTCTTGGAAGCATTCGAGACATCCAGCTGCTCCCCAGGCGGCCTTATCTTAATATGGATCCAATTAATAGAACACTCTTTTATACCGGCTCTTTCTCAATCCCCCACGCTGCCTTTGACCCTTGTTAAAACATTTGTGTATTTCCCACGGAACCAGATCTCGGCTGTCTGGATTCCCACATGATCGCAGAGTCTATTGCCACCCAAACAGACCGACAGCGCCATACTGTTGTAATCCACAGCAGCACATTTAATGGTTCAGAGAAGTCCAATATTTAAGGTGCAGCTTGTACTTTTGGATATTTGTCTGTTGAAACTGAAATATTACTGAAAATGTGAAGAAATATTACAAAGGCTAAAATTTGCTTAGAGGTCTTATTTCTGTCTTTGTGCATAAGAAATCAATATAAGTGAATCCCCAAAGGAACTTTGTGTTGGTAAATGCAAGTTATGCAAATTTACAGGATTTCAGTTCTGTTGCAACTTGTTGATGGTCATATGAACTATATTTTCAGGTCAAAAATGTCCAGTTTCATCACAATTAATGCTATATTTTTATGTCACAAATGACCAAGTTATATTTGAACTGAATTTACCTGAAAAACAAATATTCTATTCTTTTAGATTCCCCAATTTTTCTTACAAGATTATATACTACATATCACGTTTTACTTTTACAGGTTGCAATATTGCAACCTGTATTGCAACCATTATTGCAAATTTGATTGATTTGATGATTGATTGAATATGGAGTATGGTGCTGATCCATCCTGCTTATGTTACGCCAATACATACATTAAGAATGTCACACGTCACTTTTTAGATCAACAGTTTTCTAATAATAAGCATTTTTATAAAGAAATAACAATTCTATATTGTTATTTACTCTTTAGTATGATGATAAACTATACAATAAATAATTCTGATACTAGTTTTTGCACAGGGATCATTTGTGGAAACAGTGACGTGGCTGCCGAGCAACAGTATGATGGGATCCGTAACAACCATGTCACATCCTGCCACATTTTGTGTTTTTGTGTCAGCTGTTATTGTTTTAGATCCACAATGCTAACATTTATGAATTAGAGGATAATTAGCAATAGTACGTATATAAGTTTATTACGAATAAAGTACTGGTACTGACCAGATCATCATGGGTAATGTCACGTCTGTCCACCAGCAAAAGTTTTCACATACACATGCTGTTCAAAATCCAATATTTTTGAAAATATAGCTTCTACTGTCAAATAATATCAGTAGTCTGTGCACAAATGGATTAGCATTATTTCAACACAGTTCTGTGCATTTCTTACAACTTTTTTTTAGACAAAAATGGCCACCCATTTGACCCCCTAAGTAAATTTTAGCCGACAAGTAAAAATCCGTCACTGCTGTAAAATGCACTGAACAACAATATAACCCTGCGCTATACACGGCTTTCAATTTTATTTCAAAGCAAATGAATGTGCTTTATATAGAAATGACAGATTTACCAACATTACAGCTTTACCGCTAGTCACACAACTTCTTATTTTAGTTCTTAGTTGTATTATTTTTAGCCTTAGAAACAAATACATACATCTTTTAACTCTCAAAGACTACCACTGCCGCCTGCAGCTAAAAATATATGTTATTTTAAAATGATTAATAACTTATGAACCACTAAACCTATCCATAAAGTGGAGTTTCTCAGATATCCAGTGGAATCCCATATGTTTTGTTTGGACATTCAGAGGCTCTGCAGTGAACATATATAATTCATGTTTGGATAAAAAAAAAAAATCTGAACAAGTGCTTCTCAGTTGTGATATAAATTGTCTTTTCACTCTTTTACATGGTCAGTAAACTAAATATACAACATTTCATAGAATAATATTATAGTGACTGGATCAGAAAAGGTGACTTATAGACACAGTATGTGGAAAAAAAAGTATAAATTTGTCCATGAGACTCACACAATTTACAATGACTTGTTATAAATACTATCAAATCCATCCATTCTCAGACAAATCAAATCTATGGGTGTTTCTGAATAGTTCTTGTTACTTAGGAAGATGTAAAATGATGATGCTAAAGAAAGATCAATGCTTTCTTTAGCAGAGGATACACTAGACCAGGGATGTCTAACTCATTTTAGTTCAGGGGCCACATTCAGCTAAATTTGATCTGAAGTGGGCTGAACCAGTAAAATAATAACATAATAATATATAAATAATGTCAACTCCAAACTTTTCTTTATATTTTACAGTGAAAAAAGTAAAATTAAACAATGAAAATGTTTACATCTACAAACTGTCCTTTCAAACAATGTGAATAACTTCAGCAAACTGAAAGAATAAGTGTAATTTTAACAATATTCTGCTTCAGTTTATCATTTCCACATGTTCATTATAACGTACAGATCACAGTGGATCTACAAACACACAAAACATTAGTAACAGGCAGAATATTGTTAAAATTGCACTTATTTTTCTTAAGACATTTCAGGTTTTCAGGGCTCAAAATTAACTTTTTGACCTAGGAGCACTGTGCTCCTAACCCTAAAAAGTTAGGAGCACAGGCTAAAATCTAGGCGCACCACTATTATATAAAAAATTTGGAGAACAAGCAAAACTCTTGGCCATACCAAGTAATATTCCTATATGTATTTAAGCAATGTTAACAACCTAGAATAAAGTATTTGAATAGAGTATGAAAGAAAAAGCTTACACTGACACAGGTGCAAAACAATTGTCAATGTGTGGTATATACTTTAGTTGGTTCTTGGAGAAGAAAGACGAATCACACCATTATTTGCAACAACCAACTTTTTTATTTCATGGCCTAAAGGCCCTTAGTCACTGTGGTCTACACCACGCCTGAAGTCAAGTCTCCTTGACCTGGTGCCCCTTAGTCACTGTGGTCTGCACCACGACGCCTGAAGTCAGGTCTCCTTGACCTGGTGCCAGAGTGTAGGTACTTCCTGACCGCTGGCAGTGCATCGAAGTCATGCAGTGTTGGACCATCCGCAGAGATGCGCACGCGAGGGGGCGGGGACTAGATTTTCCGCTTCAGTCAGCGGGGCGTGGAGCTTGTTTATTTTCAGCTGACGAGTTACTTCTGCAGCCATTATTCTAGGCGCACGTATTAATTTTCGCTCATTTTTTTATTGGCGCACCGTGCGATCGTAATCTCAAAAACAGTCGCACTACCGAAATTCTCAGACCGTAATTCAGTCGCAGTCACGAGCCCTGGGTTTTTCACATTTGTTCAGATTATTCACATTTTTTGTGAAATTATACTTTGTTTTAGTGTAAATAAATGAAAATGTTTATGTTTACAAAGAGAAAAATGTGGAGTTGTGAGTATATACATTACTATGATAGAATTTTACTGGTCTGACCCACTGGAGATTGAATTGATCTGCATGTGAAACCTGAACTAAAATGATTGTTAATTTCTTAATATCTATTTTTGCATTTCATAAATTCATCCCAAGGGCCAGACTGGACCCTTTGGTGGGCCGGATTTGGCCCCCAGGCCGCATGTTTGACACCTGTGCACTAGACCATCCTTTCCCAAAGGGGAGGACGGCCCACAATGATGGCCCACAATTCACTGCAGCGGCAACATCACGAAAACAAACCATCATCATGACTGAGAGGACGCATCTTCACCTTAAGTGTCTCCTATTATGATATAATTTACACCAGGGATGTTCAATCCTGGTCCTTGAGGGCCGCTATCGTGCATATTTTAGATGTTTTCCTCTTCCACCACACCTGAAGGTCATTATCAAACTTCTGCAGAGCTTGATCACAGGCTTCTTATTTGAGTCACTTGTGTTGGAAGAGGGATACATCTAAAACATGCAGGATAGCGGCCCTCGAGGACTGGCTCTGAACACCCCTGATCTACACTTTAACCCTTTCATGCATAAATTATGAGAACCTGAGTCAAGATTTTTTTGAGTGTTTTTATTCCTCCTTAGGCATGAAAAAAAAATTGCGATCGAGTTTTTTTTTCTCTCATGGAGTTGTAAAAATGTCCATGCATTTAATTTTTCAAGTAAAGAAACATGTGCTTAAAACCCAATATCAGAAAGTGAGATGAAAACAATGGAATAAAAACATTTTAATGCTGCTAATCTGGTGTTTTCTCACATTTTAACGTATTCTAATGCTAGTTATTTCTCACGTCATGGAGATAATATGCAAACAAAAAACTTTTTTTTTCTGGCATGTAAATGGAATTATTGTGCTTTTCTTCTGACTAAGATTGTTATGATTCTTGATATTAGTATTATTATGTATGTTTTGCAAGTGCATACATGTTAAATTCCATTGCATGTTCGGAATAATTCGCAAATCAAAAAAAAAAAAAAATCAAATAATTAATTTACACTAATGCATGTTACTGCAGATCAGGTTTATCAAGACGAGCAAAGTTACAGAAATGGTATGAATTACACTGTATGGGATGATGCATAAGTGTCCACTGTGTTGTCTGATATGGAACTGAAACAACAAAATCCATGAATATACAAGAGAACAGCTGTAGAATAACTGTCCACTGTAGTGACCAAGTATGCATGAAAGAGTTAAGCAAATTTTGGTCTGAAATATAAGGAACAGAACTTGTAGTTAGTTTGGATGAGTTAGGTCTTTATTCTCATTTATACTGTTTCCATGCATACCGATACTCATCATTACTCGATTTCTGGAGTTGTCAGATTATTCAAGTCATCATGTAAACAGGATAATCGAGTAGGGTTTATCAAACAACGGCAGTAATCTGATGATGACAGGCAGACTGACACACTTGGATAAAATGTTATTATAGATGTAGGCAGATGATGTTTAATTAAGTAAACTTATGAATAATCATATGTAGGCTAGTAGATTTACAAAGATAATTAATAGCTTTATGCTTATTTTGCATCATTTTACTATTTTAATAGAACTGTGCTGATTCTGGATCCTTTTTTTAGGTCTATTTCTGTTCCGATGTTAATAATGACATCATTGGAATCATTGGAAATCTTAGTTTCCCCACATCTGACCATCCATCTGTTATAAGTCCAGTTGGATTCTTTTAACATCCCTGTGTCTTTTCCTAAGTCCTTATGAATTCTCCTTTCCATCTTGACTTAATTCCATGATGCTTTCCACCAAGATCAAGGAAAAGTGGTTAAAGAAGAGTATGATATATGGAATTAATAAGCATTTATTGTCATTGTGTTTTGAGTATGATGGAATTACAGGTGCCTTCCAAAAACACACAAACAAAACAAGCATATGCCAAAAATAAATAAATGAATGAATAAATAAGTAAAAAACACATTCAATCAACCCATTAATCAAAGAAGGGCAGGAGAAAGTGCATAAAAACTGGACATAGAACTTGTAAGTATTAGATTAAATACTAGTCCATTGTATCACAGTCTGCAGTAATATAATGGGTAACACTTTATAATAAGTACACACTATAAAGCATTAGTTAAGCATTAACAAATACTGAATTCATCATTTATAAAGCACATTTCTGACATGAATACTCATTAATATATGGTTTATCAGCACAGTTATAAATGTTTTACTCGTCATTAATAAGCTCATCTGCAATGTGCTTAATGACTATATTTTCATACTTTATAAATTATGGATTCAGCATTTAAACAATTAGTATTCAGACATGTACTAATGGTTAGTGAGTATGTTAGTGTGCATTTTATACTAACTCACACATTTATTTTCCAATAGATGTCCTATAAACAGTTAATAATACAATAATTCATTATTTCAGGTAGTTTTAAAGCACTTACTACTCATTTATTTAGTCTATGGTGTGAGCTCATCTAAAGTGTGGACTATCTATGCCATATAAAGCATTTACAAATGAGATTTAAAGGTTGGCAAAGCCTAAAGACTCACTCAAGTTTGTTATTCTAACAAAGGAAAGACACAGCACATGAGATTATCAAACAAACTGCATGATTGAATGATGAATGATTGCGATTGATTAGTAAAATCATTATAACTGTGCTTATAAATCATATATTAATGAGTATTCATGTCAGAAATAAGCTTTACTAACAATGAATTGAGTATTTGTTTATGCTTAACTAATGCATCATAGTGTGTACTTATTATAAAGTGTTACCATATAATGTGTTATGTACTGTAACATCAAAAAATTAATAGCAAGAGTTGATAAGTTGTGTGTAAAAGTGTGACCTCACTCAAACTTGAGGCTCTGTTGGATCTAGTGATGTATGACGCTCGATAGCAGCTGCTGGAAAAGACAAAAAAATAAAATAAATACAGGAGAGAAAGGCGCCCCCCAAATGTAGACGTAACAGGGTGAACAAAAGGTTTGATTTAAGAAGAAACATCACGCTAACCGGACTAAAATGTTTGGTTTTTCGGCCACATTTATAAAAAAAAAAAAAAAAAAAAAAAAAAAAAAGACTATTTCAGGTTGTCAAAGAGCATAAAGTATCTGCTTAAATAAAACCTCCAGAGTGTTTTCTAACTCATGTGGCCTTGTGATTTATTCTCTCAGAACAGCAAACTTATCTGCGAAGCTATTTCAGGTGATTGCCCTCGTATTAATCTGGAATGCAGTGATTTGTTACAGTACGCCATCTTATCTGCCACTGCCTTCACGTCCAAGCAAAACACTTTTATTTAATTCCGTGCGCATTTCTCGAGTCATCTTAAGAAAACTGATGATTTATTTAACGTTTTGGCTCGGTTTATTTTCTAGCTTGTCTTTTGTATCTTTGCTGCTAAGTCCTTTTCATTAGTGTCTAAAAGAATAACAAAAATATAAGGGGTGGCTATCAGCATTGGGAGGGTTACCGTGAAAATATATTGCACTGCAGATTACAGAACACATGCCCTTAAATGTAATTGGTGGAGTATTTTACCATGTGACTCAAAGAGATGAATGTATTTGAAATATTTCTGGGTTAATTTAACATTGTGTTGCTTTTTTTAATAGTTGCCGTATTCGTTTCAGCAGTGTTTCGTCTGCGAAAGAATGAAGAGTCTATTTTCCCTTATCTTGTTATTTTCCACATAAAGCATCAAGTTTTTCAGTGATAACCGGTAGTCTATGATGAAAATAAAACCGTGAATTTATGGCTCCCTTTAAGAACATTTTGTTGTCTTGCAGCTAATCCTCTTCAAATAAAAATGTCTTACGGTTATAAAAAAATACACATGCAGCTTGATTTTTTCCCCCAAACCAAATGTTATCACAATCGCAGCCTTCACTGTGTTCCCATCAGGCGGTATAATTAATTGAACAAGAACATTTAATTTAATTATTTCATCAGATGAAGTCAAAATCAGTGCAAAACATGAGAATGCAACTAGTCGTGGCGCCAGATTTTTACATTTTACATAGATGTACAAAAAAAGCTGCAGTTTTTGGTTGTTTTGTATCATTGGGCTAAAAAACTCTGTAATTATCATTCAATATGTCGTAATTGAAGTGATCTGAGAGGACATGAGACTTCTGCTTCTAATCCTCAACTGTGATTTATAGAAAACTGACCTCACGCTGCAGATTTTGTCTAATCACTGGTATTTTCAGACAGAAGGGAGGGTTGAATACACGATTAACAGCTATAGTAACCAATGTCTGATCAGATTCTATCAATTGCAAATGGACATGATTCTTTTGCTGTTCATTCACTCATTCATTCATTCATTTATTTATTTATTTTATTTATTTATTTATTTTACCTTTATTTTACAAGGTAGGTCAACCAGTTCCCTTTCATAACGACAACCTGGCCAAGAGGCAGCATAGTAGGTAGATAAAACAGAAAAAAACAAAACAAGTTTGCAACAAAAGGCGCATAAGAAGCATTAATAATGCTAAAAGACTGTATTATTTACAGTATTAACAGTGATATCACACCACATAGAATCATATGAGTGTTTTCATACTATTTTTCCTTACAAAAACCAACATTTTAGTTCATTGTTTATTAATTTACAACATTTTTTGCCACCTGACATGACTGTAACAATGCCTCTGCTTGGGTTTATTATAAGAGTTTGGTTTTATAATATATTAGTTCTAGACATACGGACAGACTAAGTGAACAAGCGAGCTGTAAAACATGAAAAAATATACTTTTTTCTAATCAAATTTGATGGTTCCAAATAGGCTATGTTCACTCAACAAGGCTTAATGTTGATTTTTTTTGCATTTCAATAATGTAAAAGTGGGATGAAATGCGATATGATTGTTCAGACTGAAGTCACATGGCAAAAGAGCAGGTATGTATCTGATTTAGGACCAAATACGTGGCCCAGGTTGCTGTTCAGACTGTCATAAAAAATCAGATTATCTGCTTTGCGTTTTATTATAAAGTGTGTGATGTACGTTTGTATGTCAGCCTGAAGGTGGGAGGACTCAAAAGGATTTTATAACAGGAACAGGAAGTGGACTGTGGAGCCATTATCACTTGTAAAAGGCAGATTTTAACAGATTTTCCAACAGCAACAGTTTCATCAATTTTATGTCTCAGTTGGCCACTCAGAAAACATGTATGCAAATGGAAATAACCCAACCCCTAACCCCCCCCCGAACACCACCATCTTGTGTGAACATAAAATTACAAAAACTAAAAATAAGATAAGAAAATTTTACAAAATTAAAATACGAATGGAGCTAAAAGAAGAAAAATAAAAAATAATAGACATAAAATATGAATAGACATAATATTCAGACTGATTTCATGAAATCGCGCTGTATGTCACGCCACTTATGGCAGTTGGCGTGCTATATGTACGCATTTTCATCCTTTTGCGTGTTATTCCACGCCGTTTGATCATGTGCCAATGTACGCCAAGATCTCCAGTTTACATATCCATGACCCCTAACTGCCAATTAGGCCGTCCCATTTTTGGGACTTCTTTTCCGATCAAGCTCTTAATTTGACCTGTTAATCTCTTATATATTAGTAACTCCAAAAAATTTTTTCGGCCCAATCCGTAAAGTTTTAGACCCCCCCCCCGCCATCTTTAGGGTGCCTGTCAGCCGAGTGGACAAAACCCATTTTTCAATGGAAAATCATGCATTTGTCGGTTAGTTATGCCATATTTGCTCATGCAAATGTCATATTAGAGGTTTTCGGGGATGCTATTGTCATTTATGAAGGTCTCAAATCATGTACAGGTCAAGGTCACATGATTTTAGACAAGGTCAAGGTCATTTGACACTGAAAAATGGGTAAAATCGCACGTTTTTGCTGATTTCTTTATTGCCTAGTTTTATTTCAAAGATATGCACTCAGGACTTTCACTAGAGAACATTTGGTCCTAGATTACTCATCTGGTACCCTCCCTTTTCCTCAGTTCAGCAGGTACCAGATTTCTTTTTCCAGAGAAGGGTAACACATTTTCAGCATAAATATGCCAAGTCACCGACAAATGCATGATTTTCCATTGAAAAATGGATTTTCTGCACTCAGCTGATGGGCACCCTAAAGATGGCGGTGGGGGGCGGGTCTAAAACTTTACAGACTGGGCCGACATTTTTTTTTGGGAGTTACTAATATATAAGAGATTAACTGGTCAAATTAAGAACTTGATCGGAAAAGAAGTCCCAAAAATGGGAGGCCCTACTGCTAATCGCGTGGTATTTGATGTGGCGTGAACATACATGCAGAAAGCTTATAATGCATACAAATAACACGCCAATTAAAAGTGGCGTGTTACCTGTACACAATTCATAATATCACATTGTAATATTAACAGTATGTATATCTATGAACTGAAGTCTGTATAAAAATAGTGCATTTATGTTTGGATAAATGTTTAAGAAATATTTCCTTGTTATTGCAAGAACAGAAGACTATTGTGCGAATTATAGCACATATTTCACATTATACAGGATTATTGCCCATTTTTGGAAGGGATTGCATGAGGATACATTGAGGGAAGTGATTGTACAGGAAGAGACACCACAGTTACTAAGATCTAAAAGCCGAGGGAAAACGCTGAGCACTGGTCACTGTTCTGCTGATGTCAAACAAAAATAACTCTCATCAAACACTGTGTGCTGGAGGTGACTAAAGAGTGGAAGGAGAGGGAAGAATTTGATGTAAGAGCTCAGCGTGAAGTTGGAGCGAGCCATTAAACGCCACAGAGTCTCGTCTTCATCCTGTCAAGTGTTTGAGCCTCCAGCTGGATCTCAACATGGTCTAATATGTTTGCAATTCCCCTCTGTCTGCCCCCTCCCTCTGCGGCTCTTACATCACATCCTGTCCCGCTGTGCTTGGCAGAAACCGACTCTAAACACATTAGAGCTCTTACTAATTGGGCCGCTATTACATTTCCCATCTTGCCGATCTATAACAGTCCCAGTAGACGGCTGTGTGTATGTGTGTGCGTGCGTACTGTATGTGTATGCGGTCGTTGAATGAAGTAATGAAAAGCACAAGTTGTTTTCGCAGGGGGTCTGTTGTTCAGTCTCCGCTCGATGAGATCCTCATGACTAATGACAGGGCCCGAAGGACAGAGTGCTGACACACACATATATACACAGCAGACCTTATACACTTAAAGACCTGCACGGCGTTCGACTGCAGGCGCTCTGTGCATCGTAAACCTCGCTTTCCCATCATTTCTAAGAGGTTTTTTTCCACCTTGCACACTGTTAAAGTGGCACAAAGCTGATTTTTTTTATGTGTATCTTTTAGTATTTTAATAGAAATTAGGGAAATAATCTTTAATTTTCACCAGATCTCCAACAATCTAGTCACCATTTTGTATTAAATGCAAAAAATTTTCTGCAATTAAACTTTTGGTAGTACACCTTGTTATAAAGCTTGCATTGTCTGCAAAAATAAAACTGGAAAATAAACTCACTAAGATTATTTTACGGTATTTCTACGCACAAAAACAGAACTAGAGAAAGAATCACCTAGATAGCGATCAAAGCTAACAAGACTAGTGTATGTAGTTAATTTCTGCAACTACTTGTTATTACCTTTCAAATGAAGTGTCACTGATTAATTTTAGTTCTGTGGTTCTCCAGTTATGAGCTTTCGAACCTGGTATGGTAAATAGGGGAAAGTTAACACAAATTAGGCAAGAAGGAATAGGCTAAAATAATGAAAAACACATGGAAAATGAGAGGAAAAAGTAAAATGAACTAATATTTTTTTTGTTGCCCTGGATGATTTTTTTTCTGCATTTTCCTATTTTTCTGTAGCTAAGGGTGTACTGCCAGGCTATAACTCCCCAAAAATGTGCTTAGACAGACTTAATATTAGTCATAAATGGGCTAAGGTATGGAGGGAAATCAATAATAAGGACAGTCATAAAGAATAACGCTAATAAACCATCAAGTGCTTTGCTAATAAAGTGCTTTACGTCTGATCAGGCATGCTATAAATAATTAAACAAGAAAAAAAAATCAATATGGAAAATATTAGTTTAAAACCTGTTCCCTGACTGTCATAATAGCTAAATAATAGCTGAAAAAGTTCTGGAAAATAAATTCTTTCAGTCATAGGAAGTAAAAAATAAAATATAAGTGAAGTGGAAAAGCTGCATTTATTATTTTGAGAGAAGAAGAAAGGTTATATGTGCCTCTGATCTACGATACAGTGAATACATATGTTGTTAGGCGTTATATTTCCTACTTAAGACCTTTACACCTTTTTCTTTCCGCGTCTTATTTTCGCCTCCTACTTCCTTTTACATCTCAGTGTGTCAGAGTGAAAATGTGAAACCTCTGGCACTGACGAACACTTTCCATTCTGACTCGGTTGGCAATCTGAAAAAGAGGGAGGTGAAAAGCTCACTTCAAGGACACGACGAAATGACTGTAGTGGAGCGTGGACGGTTTCAGATATATGTGGTGTATTCAAAACTGAGAAAGGAAAGCCTCGCAGGTTTTGTTATTTTACATCTGTCTGACACTTCGGGGTCAGAAAAATAATCTATAGGTTTGATTCCTGTTAAGATGTTACGTATCTTTTGTTTTGGTTTTAAGTTACTACCCTCTGGGGACCCCCGAGCCAGAAATGCACAAAAAATTGCCATGAAATCATCATATATTAATATATTTTTCAGATTTTTTTTGCATAAATCTCTTAAACCACATCAGTTCAGATCAAATCTACCAAGATTTCACACATTCTCAGAATTTTAACCCTATAAATATCACTTTAAATACATGTCAGTGTTATATATGGAAACAAAACCCCCCAAAAAAACAAAAATGAAAATTTTAATAAGATTTTTGTATATAAATATTGGGGTAATGGGGCATTGCTGGTGATTAGATGTTAAAAAGTAGCAACAGCATTGATTTCATTGCACTAATATTTGTTTTATGTGAGATTAAAAAATGTGGTTTCAGTGTAAGTCAAGTATGAGTGCACTGAATAAAAACTACTAATGCAATGAAATTAGTGTTATTCCTAATCTTTGACATGTCCAAGACTATGATATAAGACACTGTCATATCAATCCACTGTGTGTCATATGGAAAATGTCATATTTTTTTGTTGTGTTTTTTGACAAAACAAGAGGTGTCACTTATTGAAACTGGCATTTAAGTAGTTAAAATCCTAAAAAGTATTGAAGTTTTGATAGTTTTGAGTAGAGCTGGAGTGGTTTAAGAGGTTTATGCAGAAAAAAATAAAGAAAAATATCGACATATGATGATTTTATTAGCAGTTTTGGGGCTCCAGGGTGCAAAAATTGCCTGTAGCATAAAATAGACCTGTAAGAATAACTGACATTAAATTCAATAAATATGTAAGTGTAAGTCAGTGGGGCATTTTTTGCAAAGAGGGTCCAGCACTGAATAAAAGCTACTAATGCAATGAAATCAGTGTTATTCCTAATCTTTGACATGTCCAAGACTATGATATAAGACACTGTCATATCAATCCACTGTGTGTGTTATATGGAAAATGTCATATTTTGCATTGTTTGTTTAATAAAACAAGAGGCATCACATATTCAAACTGGCATTTAAAGAGTTAAAATCATAAAAAGTACTGCAATTTCGTTAGTTTTGAGTAGCGCTGTAGTGGTTTAAGAGGTTTATGCAGAAAAAAAATAAAGAAAAGTATCAACATATGACGATTTTATTCACAGTTTTTTGGCTTGTTTAGTTTTGGCTCTTGGGTACAAAAATTGACTGTAGCATAAAATAGACCTGTAAGAATAACTGACATTAAATTCAGTAAATATGTAAGTGTAAGTCAGTGGGGCATTTTTTATCAAGAGGGTCCTGCACTAAATAAAAAGTAGTTATGCAATGAAATCAGTGTTATTCCTAATCTTTGACATGTCCAAGACTATGATATAAGACACTGTCATATCAATCCACTGTGTGTCATATGGAAAATGTCATATTTTGCGTTGTTTGTTTAATAAAACAAGAGGCGTCACATATTCAAACTGGCATTTAAAGAGTTAAAATCCTAAAAAGTACTGAAGTTTTGGTAGTTTTGAGTAGAGCTGGAGTGGTATAAGAGGTTCGTGCAGAAAAGACATGATTTTATTTGCAGTTTTTTCCAGGGTGCAAAAAATCCCTGTAGTGTCTAATAGGCCTGTAAGAATAACTGACATTAGATTCAATAAATATGTCAAAAAAAAAAAAAGATTATTGCTGAAATGCATGCTATAAGCTACAACACAGCCATAATCATCAGCAGAGCCACAAAAAAGTCATATCAAAAATGCACTGATACTGATGTTTTTCATGTGTGTGTTTCCAGTGACAGCGGTCAGGTGAAACTCCACCCCAGTCTGTTCCTTCTGCTGCTGGTGCTCAGTCGACTCTACCCGTCTCCCATGGACGGCTCCTCAACACCTCTGGGACTGGCCCCTTTCACCCCCTTCATCATCAGGTGGGTGTAGGATACAGTACAGAATCATACGCCTCTCTATGCACCTTTAACTCACCTACGTTTGAAGCACATTTAAAATATCACATGTATTGCATATTTTTTATAGACTTTCATAGATATACACACTGTTAATGTTGCTAATATTCATACATGTACATACTGTTAATATTGTCAATATTGTAATGTATTTTACTCTTAGTTTCATTCTTATTTTACTTTTGTTAAATTATATATTATATATTTTCTGACATTTTTTATTCCTATTTTTAGCATTCACTTGAGTAGCACTCCTAATTTCATTGAACACACAATGATAAAAAAGTATTCTATTCTATTCTATTCTATTCTATGTTGTGTTCTTTTTGACTCTACTTCATTCTATTCTGTTCTATTTTATTCTACGTTCTAGTCCATTGTATTCTATTGTATTCTATTGTATTCTATTCTATGTTGTGTGCTTTTTGACTCTACTTCATTCTATTCTGTTCTATTTTATTCTACATTCTAGTCCATTGTATTCTGTTTTATTCTATGTCCTGTTCTATTCTATTCTATTCTATTCTATTCTATTCTATTCTATTCTATTCTATTCTATTCTATTCTTTGTTTTGTTCTGTTCTGTTCTATTCTACTGTACTCTGTTCTATTCTGTTCTATTCTTTTCTACTCTACTCTCGTCTATTCTGTGTTCTGTTCTCTTCCATTCTATTCTGTTCTGTTCTATACTCTCCTCTCCTCTGTTCTATTCTATTCTATTCTGTTCTATTCTATTCTATTCTAAGTATGAATGTTGGTGAAATAAACGGACTTTCCCTCTGTCCTCCCTCATATCCACTAGTTCTATATAATATTGACTTGTTTTAAGTTTGTGCACCAAACCGGTTTATAATGGTACAAATGGAACTCATGTCCTAAAAGCAGAAATACGAGCTACAACAAGCCACAGTGTTGCCTTCAAGTGCTTTTCCCAGGCTCATCAGGTGTAAAATGTGGGTTTTGGTTGGAAATAAGATGCGGTTAGGTAAATGAGGTGGGTCTGTGTGATTTATGGGAATTAGGAGGATCTAATTCCAGAATGTGAGCGTAATATTCATAATTGTGTTTTCATTACAGCACAACCACATGAAAGTGAGAAGAGTCATTTTCATTAACTTGCAAAAAGCTATCGACTGTGGGAGTGAGTTTCTCCATGTTTCTACCGCAGCTCAGAGCAGACTTCATCCTCTTGTTTATTTCTGTTTCATCAAGCGCAGGTCACAGTTAGTATCCCCTTAAGTAAGGAGCAAACACTGGCTCTAACATTTTTTTTTTTTAACCACCAAATTTAAGAGTTGGGCAGTATTCAGTTGGTTACAATCTCCAACTTCACCCCTAGATATCACAAAATATTATGTACAGAATATTTCAAGTGTAACCTTACCCTCTTTCTGCGTCTAAATCTACATTCTCCATGAGTGAAAATTGGAACAAAGTCAGAAAAAGACTGAAAGTGGTGAAGTGTCTGAACAGGAGTAAACGAGAAGTTTCCTTACAAAAGACATATATATATATATATATATATATATATATATATATATATATATATATATATATATTTTTTTTTTTTTTTTTTTTTACGTTATGCTTTTCATTACATGTGTCAGATGAATCTGATTACTGATCAAATACAGAATTATATTTTAAAGATTAACTTGGTATATTATCACCATTGGGAAATTCAGTCTCATTTTACCAATCCAAACACATATAAAGTCGCAGACAAAAAATATTAGACCATCCTTGTTTTCTTCAATTTCTTGTTCATTTTAATGTCTGGTACAACTAAAGCTGCATTTGTTGGGACAAATATAATGATAACAACAAAAACAGCTCATTAGAGTTTAATTTAAAAGCTGATATCTATCCATTTTCCATGGTTTTCTTGATAATAACCAAGTTTTTGTTGGTATCATTATATTTGTCCAAACCAATGTACCTTTAGTTGTACCAGGCATTAAAATGAACAAGAAATTGAAGAAAACAAGGGTAGTCTAATATTTTTGTCAGCAACTTTATATGTATTTGGATTGGTAAAATGAGACTGAATTTCCCAATGGCGATAATATACCAAGTTAATCTTTAAAATATAATTCTGTTTTTGGTCAGTAACCAGAATCATCTGGCACATATGATGAAAAGTATAATGTAAAAAAAAAAAAATATATATATCTGTATCTATGTCTTTCGTAAGGATCCTTACAAAAGACCTAGATACAGATATATATATATTTTTTTTTTACATTTTAATGCCTGGTTCAACTAAAGGTACATTTGTTTAGACAAATATAATAACAACAAAAATAGCTCATAAGAGTTTAATTTAAAAGCTGATATCTAGCCATTTTCCATGGTTTTCTTGATAATAACCAAAATCACTTAAGTTCTTAAGCAGGAGATTACGGCACATCCAAGCCCAGACCACCAGACTCCAAAACAGTTTTTATCCAGAGGCAGTGAGAATGATGAACTCCTGCTGAACTTTGAGCCCAGAATGCACTTTTAAATTGGCACTTTACTGCTGTGCACTTTATAAATAATGCTTTCTTTTTAGTTATTTATAAGTAATTTTTAGGGGGGGTGTTATTGTTATTGTTATTGCTATTTTTTATATCAGTATTTTATTATTTTTTATCATTTTATTAGTAACTTATACTATTTTTACTAAATGCTGCTGACAGTTGGGGACCTGAGTACAATATTTCATTTCTGTGTATTTTTATATGCTGAAATGACAAATAAACTTGAATCTGAATCTGAATCTGAAGTTCTGACATCAATAACTATGGCATTGTACTGACAAAAACAGTGCTTTTAGGCATTCCATGTTTTCTTTTCTGTCTGTTTTAGTCACATGATACACACAGGAGTTAGTACTTGATTACATAACCATTGTTTTTGAGGACTTTTGGTGGTCTAATATTTTTTTCCGTGACTGTACAGTACCTAGCATTAGCTTTAGCATTAGCAAAAAAAAAAATCTGCATATATATCTTTCATAAGATGTCCGTGAACTACTCGCTTACTCCTGTTCAGACACTTCATCACTTTGAGTCTTTTTCTGACTTTGTTCCAATTTTCAGTCATGGAGAATGTAGATTTAGACACAGAAAGAGGGTAAGCTTACACTTTAAATATTCTGTACATAATATTTAGTGATATGTAGCTGTGAAGTTGGAGATTGTTACTGGTCTAATATTTTTTTTCCATGACTGTATACAAGGTAAGGTTAAAAAAAAAAAAACTTTAATCCTTTTCCAGCAACAACTTTGAAAGCAAAACTATAACAACAAACAAAAGCCGATAACAGAAGATGGAACTCCGATAATTCCCACAGCTTATGCCTTCCCACACTCGCCACATGATGGAAAACAGAACTTCATTCTAAACAGTTTGTGTTTGATCCTCCCTTGTGTCATCACTATCAATGAGAGCAGGTTTCCAGTCAGCTCCTTGCCCACTTAAATAAAGGTTTAAAAAAAAACACAAAACAAAACACAAGCCCAGGGAATGCTCTGTCACATCCTGAAGGGTCACACACCTGCTCAGAGCCCCGATAAAGCTCTCAAACAGCATTTCTCTGAACCACAGCTCCTCTCTAAGAATAGAACATGTAACAATCACCCAGACAAAACACCTGCAGTCTAAACTTTACTGTGTGTATTCTTCTGTTGTGTTTGCACAGGTGCTGCTGCATCTCCTACATAAACTTGTCCTCACGTTATTTCTTTTGCTGTGTGTTTTCACGCTCCTCAAAATAGACTTTAATGCAGTTTATTATACAGCGTGTAGATTTCCGTTTCCATATGTGTTTGTGAGATATTGTCTGTGATTTTTCTTTGTTGACTCATGTTGGATAAGCAGCTGACTAGGTTTACGCCCGTGTATAGGGGAGTAAACCTCACAGGCGAATGGGAAACTGCGGTTACAGCCTTCATTTTTTGCATTCCTCAGATTGAGAAATGAACAAATATTATTGGAACACATGCATGCACTGCACCTGCAAATAGAAATGCAGCGCTTCATGCCACACATTAGCCAGATTTACAGACATATATGAGACCACTAAAGGATTTTAATGGATAAAGATAAATAAAATTGACTCAAATGTTTAGTTAATGCACAGTGTGAAAAATAGGAATTATGTGCTGGAGTTAGTGGTGTTATATGTAGGCTGTGAGTCTGGGAGGAGATGGGGGGTGGGGGGGTGGTGGTGTCAGGACCTTGAGGTCGGAATGCTCGACTCACAAATGAGATAACAGGACATGAGTGCTTTTTGTGTGTGTGTGTTACTGAAGAAAGTATACATACGCAGAGATAAACGATGGATAATTATCAAACCACAAAACTTATAAGTGATAATAAGAGGTGTTTTGGTCGTTGTAAAGACAATTTAACTTCTTCCATCGCTGAGAACTTAATAGTTGTTTATTTGAGTTCTAGAGCAACACGTTTAGTCGTCGGGAAGACTTTAATCCTCTGCGATTTCCTGTTTTTTCGATAACATTACTGATCCAAGCCAGTGCAGTGTGGCGTCATCTGACAGGCGAGCGCTTTATACTGGAGGTATTCAGCCAGAACGGGGGTGAATATGTCTGTTGTGTAGGAGCAGGATCGATATTCTCCTTTCTTTTTGTTGTATATACATCTCAAGCAGGTATTTTAATTCCTAACTGACTCAAGGCGGGTGTTAGAAAATATCGGTTCTGCAATGTATCGCGATATTTCATTTCACGATACTGTATCGATATTAAAAAGTACTGTATCGATATTTTTAGGTATTTATTCAAATGCAGATATGGCGGATGTTCATTTTGTTTTTCGGTTTTCTTTATTGCTACTATCTTATTTATTATTATTATTATTATTTAACACTGTTTTATTAAATAATGGTTATTTGAAGCATCCTAAAAGCACTATTTACTAAGAAGTAGATGTTAGTTCCTTTGTTGGGATTATGCAAAAATATTGTTATGATGTTAGTTATAAAATAATAGAATATGAACATTTCAGCAGGATCTTAATCCGTAATGTCTGTAAAACATAATTTAAGTTTTAACACAGGAACATTTTGTGATATAGCTTTAGATCCTGTTGTGATCAAATCAAAATGTGTTTAGTATTTGTATCATAGGCTAATACAAGGACAATAGCAGAATAAAACTTGTCACAAAACTTGTCACTTTATTTATTATTATCAATATTTATATAATTTTTAGTCACTTTTGTAATTTTTCTGTTTTATCTTTCTCTTTTTTTATTGTACTTGATGCTCTCTTGCCTTATGCTGCTGTGACAATTGAATTTCTGCCTTCGGGTATCAATAAAGTATATCTTATCTTATCTTACCTTACCTTATCTTATCTTAATTTACCTTATCTTATCTTATCTGAATTAACCTTGATTTACCTTATCTTATCTTACCTTACCGTAATTTACCTTACCTTGTCTTATATTATCTTATCTTGTCTTGTCTTACCTTGTTTTACCTTGTCTTGTCTTGTCTTATCTTATTTTATCTTATCTTATCTTGACTTACCTTACCTTGTCTTGTCTTATATTATCTTATCTTGTCTTGTCTTATCTTATGTTATTTTACTTCACCCTACCTTACCTTACCCTACTCTACCCTACCCTACCTTACCTTACCTTACCTTACCTTACCCCCTACCCTGCCTTCCCTTCCTTTGCCTTGCCTTACCTTATCTTAAATATTTTGCTATTATTCCTATCTATGTACCACCAAACATAGTCCAACAAACTTAAACTTCAGCATTGCCTTCTTCACTTTTGAAAACATCAATTCGTATCCGGAATTTTGTCGATATCCAAGTTTAAAAGTACTTGTGTTTCTTCTTCTGACTAGAAATGCAGGCTTTTCTTTCGGCTCTACATCTCCGCTCCAGTCTGGGTCACAGTGGGTCCATTGGTTTGTGTACAAGACAAAGAGCTGACTGTAAACAAGGGGCACAAGGTCGTGTTTCACAAACTAATAAAAACACTACCGGAGACACACATTCGGAGTTCACTGTATACATGTCCAAAGAATGCTCTTGAATCCTGTGTAAATTCCACAAAGCCCACATTTAATCCCGCACTGGAAAATGGTGCATTCTGAATAAGACCCAGTTCAGACTATACAAACAGAATATGCTGTTTACATGACCCATGTCACGATAATAGTGGAATCTTAGAGAGCATATAAACATAGTCACTGAGTGTAGTTACACTTCACAGTAGGATTCCACTATTATCACAAATGACAATATTCTGAATTTTACAGGTTTTAAGAAGTTTATTCCATTTGGATGTTCCGGTTTAACCCATGTTCCGAGTGGAGCATTTTCTGAATAAGATACAGGGGTTGGACAAAATAATGGAAACACCTTCACCTCAAGATGATAATGCCCCAATCCATACAGCTAGAATTGTTAAAGAATGGCATGAGGAACATTCTAATGAAGTTGAGCATCTCGTATGGCCGGCACAGCCCCCAGACCTCAACATTATTGAGCATTTATGGTCAGTTTTAGAGATTCAAGTAAGACGTCGATTTCCACCGCCATCATCTCTAAAAGAGTTGGAGGGTATTCTAACTGAAGAATGGCTTAAAATTCCTTTGGAAACAATTCACAAGTTGTATGAATCAATACCTCGGAGAATTGAGGCTGTAATTGCCGCAAAAGGCGGACCTATACCACATTAAATTATATTTTGTTGATTTTTTAAGGTGTTTCCATTATTTTGTCCAACCCCTGTATGTATGACATGATAATATTAGGGATGCACCAATCGGATACCAGTATCGGGCATCGGCTCCGATACTCAGTGTGTGTACTCGTATTCATACTCTTAAAATTAACCTGATACAAATACACCGATACCACTTACAGCCGTGTGACATTCACAGTTCAGTGCAGCAGGTACGAGGTGGTGGAATAATGTGTGGGGAGTGTGAAGAGGGTGGAGATTTTTCAAAATAAATGACGGTGATAAAAGTAACGCTGACTGCAAGTAACATTAAAGACACAGATGGATACAGACGCAGCGTTCTGTCCGTCCTCTGCGTACATTCCATCCATTTTCCAGGTGCTGGCGGATGTGTACCCAGACGGAGAATACCAGCGGGAACCGTGGAGGTAGAGGATCTGTTCAAAGAGCCACTGTGTGAGTTAGAGAAAAACTACTGACAGATTTATGACAACTACCCAGGGCTGAGCCGGGGGTACGGACCCGTGTGGACCGCCACCAGCAGAAGTGAAAACGAAACTTATCACTCATTTCTCTTTTCTCTACCTGCTGAAGCTAAGCTTTTAAACCTTACTAGTGAAAACGCTGTAATATTAGTATCACAGTAGTGTTACCTCTGTCGTCTCCATGTTTGTTATTACTGACTTTCTTCTTCTTCTTCTCAAAAAACTTTACTCTTCTTTGCGGTATTTGTCCAGTATGGTTAATTAAGAGTGGTGCCCCCTGGTGGATTAATTGACAAACGCTCATTCCAACACATTAAATGTCAGTAGCAGCACCTTGCTCCAGTCAGACTAATGATAACGACAATAAAGCACATTTACAAAAGGAGCTAAGAACTGGAATGGGATTATTAAGTACTCGTATCGGTACTCGGTATCAGCAAGTACTCAAATGTAAGTACTCGTACTCGGTCTGGAAATAAGTGGTATCGGTGCATCCCTAGATAATATTATTCCTGTGTATTAGACAGGGTTCATACAGGTGCTTGAAATCCTTGAAATGGAGACCATGATCACAGAGATGGTGATGTTTTCAGGTTGTCTTGAGGGTTGTAGGTCAAAGGTCATTGTTGCTGTGCCCGGTTAGTTTATAAAAAAAACACTGTCAATTATATTTCAGTTATTGTTTTATTTTATATTTTTATTTAACCAGGTAAGCTACAGGATTTGTATGGGTGCTTGAAATCCTTGAAAATGCTTCAGTTTCAATGTTTTGTTAGTTTCAGTGCTTGAAAGTGCTTGCAATTCTAACTGTGATGTGATTTTTTTAAATTTATTTTTAATATTAACTCTGCCAGGTTAGTTGCCAAGCCAAAGCTACTTATTTTGAAAAATAAAACTTTTATGTCAGAAAAGAAAATTACCGGGTGTTCTCAGGTTTTATCTTAATCTTTGGCTCAGTGTGAATGTGCCTGAAGAACGCCAAGTGGCTTCCCTTTTTTGACTAAAACTTTGTATTCTCCTTTAATTTCTGAAGTTTTTGCTATTATGAAAGAATTTTAGACGTTTATAGCATAACATAATGTACATCATGGTGATAAAAAGTGAAAAAAATAATCATGATTATATCTATTCCTGTAGATCAGGGGTGTCAAACTCATTTTCTTTCAGGGGCCACATTCAGCCCAATTTAATCTGAAGTGGGCCGGACCAGTAAAATAATAGCATGATAATAATGACATAATAATGATAAATAATGACAACTCCAAATTGTTTTAGTGCAAAAAATGACGTTCAGTTATGCCAATATTTACATTTACAAACTATCCAAACAAAAAGGATGTGAATAACCTGAAAAAAAGGGAATTTGTAAGGAAATGTGAGTACAATTTTATCTATGTTTTGCCTCGACTTATCATTTATACCTGTGCACAAAACAAAAATTTAGTAGCAGGCAGAAAATTGTTAAAATTGCACTTAATTTTCTTCATTTTGTTCAAGTTATTCACATGTCATTGTTACAGAATAGGTTTTTCATGTAAACATTTTCATATTTTAATGTTTTTTGCACTAAATCAAAGAGAAAAAAATGGATGTTGTTATTATTTGTAGATTAGTATGATATTATTTTTGAGTTTGATGCCCTAACGTGCACTTTGCAAATTCATCCCACGGGCCGGATTGGAACCTTTGGCGGGCTGATTTTGGCCCCCGGGCCGCATGTTTGACACCTGTGCTGTAGATTTCTGTAGATTGATGTATTTTACCTCAGCGATAAGGTGATGTGCTGGAAAAAATTTGAAAATTACCCTTAAACGTGCTTGAATTTGACCTTGAAAAATGTGTAGGAACCCAGATTATTGATTTTAGTGGGTTTTTACCAAAGGTTGAAACACATGGCTCTTCTTTAAAGTCAGCTGGAGGTGGGACATAGATCCTCTTCTGTGGTTGGAGGTAGATGCCCAAAAGGAAAGTCTGTATCTTTGGTCAGAAGGAGAAACACACATTCTTTGAACCATGAAAGAGTTGAGAGTATCTGCAGGTTTTTGGAGCAAATATCAAACATCTGACCTTTTCAAGATGGTATTTGAAGGAATGAAAGAGGGCTGAGATCATACAGTGGAAACCTTTGCTACCAGTGGGAAAAAAAACCCCCAGAGAACATGTTCGTTTTCATTAGAAATGCACAAGGCTTCTTAAGAATTTTATCTCTTTATACAGGCAGTAGTTTTTCCATGTAAACATAGTTGTTATCTGTAGCATCATGTTCTAAGAAGTCCATGTAAATTGGGTTGATTTTTAACTTAATCCCATATTTAGGCCTATTTGTTTAGGCCACATTGTGCTTTGGACACCTTTGAATCCACAGAAAGTGACAAATGGAGCTTTGTGTCTGACTGTAAAACAAAGCTCAACTCCTCTGTCTGGAAACACTCAACTATACAACATTTGCTTTGGTCCCTTTTGGTGTGAAGGACGCTCCGACTGTCAACATACAGAGCTGTAAACAATCCAGTTACCATTTGGAGTTACAGCCAGTGTTGTGCAAGTTACTTCCAAACTGTAATACATTACAGCAGGGGTGTCAAACTCATTTTGGTTCAGGGGCCATATTTAGCCCAATTTGATCTCAAGCGGGCCAGACCAGTAAAATAATGACTTATTAACCTATAAATAATGACAAATCCAAGTTTTTCTTTTTGTTTTAGTACAAAAACCCCCAATTAGATTATGAAAATATTTACATTTTACAAAAAAGATGTGAATAACTTGAAAAAACAGAAATTTCATTAGAAAAATTAGTGCAATTTTAACAATATTATGCCTCGAATTATTATTAATACATGTACATTACACACAATGTTACATAAACATTTGGTAACAGGCAGAATATTGTTAAAATTTTGGAGTTTGGAACTAAAATTTTAACAATTTCTACAATATCGCATCTATTATTATTAACACAACTACAGATCACAGTGGATCTATAAATGCGCTGAAACATTTAGTAACAGGCAGAATATTGTTCAAATTGCACATTTCGGGTTGTTCATGTTTGTTTTTGTTTATGTATTTATTTGCATTTTATTGTGAAAGAATAGTTTTGTAAATGTAAATATTTTCACAGTGTAATGTTATTTTTTTCACTTAAATTTTTTTCACAAAGAAAATTTGTGGTCGCCATTATTTATGGGTTATTGTGTTATTATTTTTACTGGAGATCACATTGGTCTGTATGTGGAACCTCAACCAAAATGATTTGGACAACCTGGACTGTTCAGGTTCATTTTTGCGCTTTCATCCTGCGGGCTGGAATGGAACCTTTGGCGGACCAGATGTGGCCCCCGGGCCATATGTTTGACACCTGTGCATTACAGATTACTTGTTACTGTTATTTAAAAGTAATTCCTTACCTTACAATATTACTGTTTTAGAATGTAATGCATTACATGATTACTGTATTACTTTTGAGTTACATACAGACGCTTGTCATAAATAGTACATACACAGTAGAACCCAACACCCCCCCCCCCCCCCCCCCCCAAAGTCAAATACCCCCTCCCCCCCATACAAGAGATAGCAGAGCCTTGGGACGCATACATTTGTGCCCTTAAGTACTTATGGGTGTATAGCTCAGTAATTAACGCTACAGTCTATGATGTTCAAATCCCAGCAGGAACACTTTCATTTTTTTCAACATTTTACATGTTCGAACAGGGGGCGGGGCCGATAATGTTGGTAGATAAATTTGTAATTCATAAAGAATTCTAACGAGTCACAGAAATGTTAACTTGCCCTGTCATTGCTGATCACAGGGCTCATGCTAACTAGCTTTTGTAGAGCAGGGTCAGGGTTAGTAATGAGCATACGTCCATGTGGACAATGGACTGTTTTCTGCTGTCCTCACCCATTGGCTGAACACCAACAGGAAATAGAACTTTCCTGCCACATTTTTGATTCCTTAAGGTCTTGCGGTCTTGATGTTTTGTTTTTTTTTTCTTATTTGAGCCATTAACCCATAAGGACCCAGTGTGACATTTGTGGCAGGTCCCAAATGAATTTTTATCTATATTTAACTGTCTTTAAGTGATTTATTGATATTTTTTGTTATATTAACTTCTATATTTTTGGTTTTTTTCAGTGAAAATCAAGTATTTTCCAACATTTAATTCACTGATCATGTGGATGTTCATCAAAGCTTAGAGTACAGTTGAGGATTATTATATCAGAAATAGAGAGAACTGAAGAAAAAATAACTTTTTCAGCAAAATCTATTATTAACTGAACATAAACCAAGTGTCTCCATCCACTGTCACTGATCCAACTCCATTGGTTTTACTGGTGAATCAATGTTGTAGAACAGGGGTGTCCAAACTTTTTGTCCAGAGGGCCAGATCTGATAATGTGGACATTGCCAGGGGCCAGTGGTCCCTTCAGACATTTTTTAAACAGTAAAAATTACATATAAATGCGCTGTTCTACAACAATTTTATTTTCATTGTCACAATATTGTTTTTTTAAATGGCAGTGTAACCAAATCTAAGCCACTCAGGTGTGAACAAATAGAAAAAAACAAAAAACAAAAAACAATTCTGCCTTCCTTTCACATCTGGAGTCAGATAACATAGAACAAACTGTACAGCGTATCTTAAACATCCAAGTTGATAAAAATCTTAACCCCACATTCATTTTAAACATGACTTATATGAGTAATCATTACTCATATATTACTCAGTAATGTAAAGTCTGTTAACGTTTAAGATTAAAACAAATGACTCTTACTCTTTGAAAAAAACATTCAGAAAGTAATATTTTGTGTCACATCTATAAGTACATAACACCAGCAGTTAGAGGCAACTAACCTGGCAACTTGGTAGCCTGCCTTGGTGGCGAATTCATTGAACTCACAGGTTCACATGAAAAGTCACTGTTGTGAGTTTAAAGCAGCTTGAATTTGCTTCACTTTTTCGGAACGCTTACTCCCTGCTAGCTTGTCGTATGCGTTAGCATGTTTTGTCTGCTCGTGTCTCTTTACATTGAATTCCTTAAACAAGGCAACAGTCTCTTGACAAATTAGGCAAACATAATTGCCTCAATTTTCAGTGAAAAAAAATTGTAATTCCCATCTCTCCTGGAAGCGGCGGCCCTCACTGTCAACTTTCGTTTTTTTATTTACAGGCGCCGTGGTTAGAAATTAGCGAAAAAGGGTTCACGGTAAGGTCACAGAGCCAGATAGAGTTAGAGTGGTGCTGCCACCATGAGGTGAAAGGAGAAACTGCATTTTGAACCTTTTATGATTCATGTACTCGGTTCAACAGTCCAAGCGGGCCATAAATAATACATTATAAAACTGAAGCTGTGGGCCGTATAAAATCTGACCGCGGGCCGTGATTGGCCCCCGGGCCGGACTTTGGGCATGCCTGTTGTAGAAGATGACAGTGTTTCCACGTTCGTTATGGAGCCTCTGAACGTCCAAGTGGGTCATATCTGATGACCATGAAAAGATGACAAACTGTATTTTGCACCACTCATTTACATGTATGGATAGAGTTAGTGGATTAACAGGTATTAGACATTTTAGATCAGTAAATGGTTTTGGTCGCTGGTGGATGTTTGGGTCTTTATGGGTTAAGTTCATCTTGACCTTTAACCTTTTAACACAAACTTCATGTACACACTCAAAAATACACACCTCTTACATGGAAAACCTGAATGACTGTGACCAATTACATGTGTTTATAGTGAGTAGTAAACATAAACAGTTTAATAATTTTATTATATGTTGAATATTTTTTTTCATAAATAAATCTTTTACTGTTTTTATGCAGTAATTCATCTGTGTGGACTTTCTGTTTCTGTTTTATTTTTAGTCTGATTGTGAATGAGCCATGTTGAAGATGATTTTCTCTGATGACAGACAATCAAGTACTCTGATTCTGATAAGCAGCAAAATTTAAGAAATAGCTGAGATGGTTTTGGTAGATGGTGAATGTTTGGGTCTTTATGGGTTAAAGTATCAGCAAAAAATGTGTTGTAACACAAGCGCTATTGAACATGCACTGAGTAAAACAGGGGTCTCAAATATGTGGTCCGGGGGCCAAATGTGGTCCTCCAAAGGTTCCAAGGCGGCCTGTGGGATGAATTTGCAAAGTGCAAAAATTCCACAATCAAAGCTGTTGAACTCATTTTACTCCAGGTTCCACATTCAGACCAATATGATATCAAGTACAATAATAGCATAATAACCTACAAAAAAATAATGAGTCCATATTTTCTTCTCAGTTTGATGTAAAAAAAAAAAAAAAAAAAAAAAAAAAAAATATATATATATATATATATATATATATATATATATATATATAACATTATGCCTGTAAATAATGACAACTTAAAATTTTTGTCTTTGTTTTTAGTGCAAAAAATAACATTCAGGTATGAAAATATTTACATTTACAAACTATCCTGTAACAATAAAATGTGAATGACCTGAACAAATATGAACAACCTGAAATGTCTAAAGAAAATGAAGCACAATTTTAACAATTTTCTGCCTGTTACTAAGTGTTTAGTGTCTTAGTAGATACGATCCATAATGCACATGTAGAAATGATAAGTTGAGGCAAAATATTGTTAAAATTGCACTTATTTTTCTTAAGGAATTTCATTTTTTTCAGGTTATTCACTTTTTTTTTTTTTATTTGGATAGTTTATAAAAGTATGTTCATAATTTAATGGGTTTTTTTTGCACTAAAACAAAGACAAAATTTGGAGTTAACATTCTTTATAGGTTATTATGCTAATATTTTACTGGTCCGGCCCACTGGAGATCAAATCGGGCTGAATGTGGCACCTGAAAGAAAATGAGTTTGAGAGCCCTGGAGTAAAATATGACTGAAAATTGTTTAGTAATGCCTGACACTACTGCGTTACAGCAAAAAGTAATCTGTTACTTTAATGCATTACTTTTGTAACTCATTGCTCCCAACACTGGCTACAACACATACCTCATTCCACCTTTAAGAAGCTTCAAAGAAGTCCAAACAGTGACTCCTAGATAAGTTTTTTTTTTTTTTTTTCAAGATGAAATGATTTTGGGCTACTTTTCTGAAGGCCTGTGTCCTGTGGGTGCAGTTAGCAGGTAGATATCAGAGCACTGACTCACTATTGCTGTCAGAGAAGGTATGCACGGCTCACATCCACCCAAATGAAGCCCACATGTTGGAGATAAATATAGCCCAGCCCTAACTTCTCTGGCTCCAGTCATGTTTCCCTCCACTACCAGTGCTCATCCCCCAGCCCATCTTCACCAGGCGTGTGCAGACGTGTCTGATGAGGGCGATGATAGCACCCCCCCACTCCCCACCTCCCCCCTTCCTCCTCCCACTTCTTCCCACTCCCTTTTCTTCCTATCTCTTCATACGATCCGACCCCCTGCTTTTACAGATTAGCATTAGCTTAGCTTCTCAGGGCTTCATGTCTAATCACCCCCCCCCCAACTTCAGATTTTGTCTCTACATTTTCCTACAACTTCTCTAGATTTTTCACATTCCTTTGCCGCCCAGCCTCTATAAGCGCCGTACTTGCGTGGGGAATGACGATATAAAAGCCGATGATGACGAAAACAGAGGTGGAGGAGGAGGACGAGCAGACATATTTATTATAATAATTAATGGCAGCTTCATTCCTGTCTTTGACGTCTTGTATATCAGGCGGGTAGTTTGTCTAATTCTACGTCGGTGTAGGTCTTTTAACATTTTATTTTTCTTCCGCCCCAATGCCAAAGCTTCTGCACACTCTGAAGGTGATTTATGCCTTCTGATATCCATCCAGGCTTCTCTCCTCACCCGCCCTCTCACCTCCCTCATCTCCTCTCCCCTCCGTATCTCATTTCTTCTAAAAGGGCACCGTAATGCCCATAAACTACCGAGGGCCTTCAAATAGGAGCTCTGTCATTACCTCCCCAACTCAAATGTCATATATTTCCCCTCACCGCTCGTCTTATTGTCATTTCGTTGGCTTCTACAAGCCGTGACAGTGACAAATGGTAAACAAATGCTGAGAGACTGGCTGAACCTCCTTCGGCCTCTGCTGTAGTCACCACAAAAAACAAGTAGTCTATTGATCTGATTTCAAGGTAGTATTTTTACATCTGTTCACTTTTTGATTTGGCATTTTTACCTCTGCCATTTTTACCTCTGTTTTTGCCAGGGTTTGTTTGTTGGTTGGTTAGTTAGTTAGCAAGATACATCAAAAAGTTATGGACGGATTTTCAGGAAATGTTCAGGAATTGTTGATACTGGCACAAAGAACAAATGATAAAATTTTGGTGGTGATGGGGGTGGGGGGGGGGCAGATCTGCCTTGGCAGAGGTCTGCACTCTCCAAGTGCTTTTCTAGTTTGTTTGTTTTTGTTTGTTGGTTAGTTAGCAAGATAACTCAAAAAGTTATGGACTTGTTATGGACTTGGAACAAATGATTAAATTTTGGTGGGTGGGGGGCAGATCTGCCTTGGGGGAGGTCTGTGCTCTCCGAGTGCTTAATTAATCAATTTTATTTACATAGTGGAAAATCCTAAAAAAAACTTATCTCATGACACTTTACATCTAGAGCCAGTTGAAACCAGACTCTCATTAACTTGTGGAGTTTGTGTAGCATTCTGATGCTAAAACAGGAATAATCATGAGTCTAATTTAGTGTAATGCCACTGTGGAGTGATTCCTTTTTAATATCTGTTGGGACAAATTAGGCTGCCATAATGTAGGTAATTAATGGAAGCACTGCAGCTTTTTGTACATGGAAATATGGTGTTTACCTCATCTGGATGTTGTCAATGATATGACTTGTTGATTCAAAACAATGCAAAACTACAAAGTTTTTAGTCAGATACAACAAAAAGCCATTAGACACAACCCAAGCCTCCAGAAATCTGAAAAAAACTGAAAACATGTTGTAGTTTGTTTTTAATTCAGCTAAATTTAGCTAAATTTTGTGAATCATGATTCTGCCTTAGAAAATCATTGTATGATCTGTTCAACCAGATCAGTTAGCCCTAATATTAGTTTAGAAAGAACTGTCAGTTAGAAATGACTTTTCTTTCTTTCTTTCTTTCTTTCTTTCTTTCTTTCTTTCTTTCTTTCTGTCTTTCTTTCTGTCTTTCTTTCTGTCTTTCTGTCTGTCTGTCTTTCTTTCTCCCTTTTTCTTGTTTTTCTTCTTTTTAGATATGACTTTTATTTGGCAAAACCTTAATTTTATTTCTGTTGACTTAAATGCATTCTCCTAATGTCTGTAATTTCATTATTTTTCATTAACAGTAACCTTTTATGGACCTTGAAGCTCATTGATCACCATTTGAGAATCATACTATAATTATGTTAAATAGGCAGGTCTGAAATTACAAGAGAGTTGAACAGTTTCATCTGTAAAATGAGGACCCAGGTCATTTTTCCTCATGCTTTTCCAGGTCTTTGTTGGCTTTAGTTCCTGTGACCTTTTGTATCAATGTTTCTGTTTTACATTTTCTCTCTCTTGTCAGAAACATCTTCATGCTTTGCTTCAAATCAATGTTGGACGACAGTGAAACTGATAAGAGCCATATCATGTTATTTTCTGGCTCCAGAAAAGGCCCATTATGTGCATTATATGTCTAAAGTTTAGAACCCTCCTTCTAAAAGCTTTCAGGATTACGTTCAGATGTCCAGATGGATACATGACGTGAAATCATTTGACTTGTATCTGACTTGTGTCACCGTTTCACTTCCTCACTTCTCCTACATTCTTCACTGACAGACTTTACTTTGAGTCATTTAGACAACACGCTACAGTCTCTGCGAAGGAAACCATTGGAGCAGTTCTCCTAAATGAGGCCCAGATGAGCCTCGTCCATGCCAGTCAACAGTCTGCCTCCTGACCCCACGGGGGACGGCCCTGTTTCTAAAATTACACCCTTCCAAACTGTCATTTCCTTTTGCAAAAGGGTTTCAATGGGACAAATTAGCACAGATAGTTAACATATGGGCCTCAAATGGGGAGTGGGAGGGGGACTGGACGTAGATTTTGGTTCATTAGACGTGTTTGTCGGGCTCAGACGTTCTCGTGTACAGGCGTGTACGGCTCAGGAATGCAAACTGTTGTCTGCGTCTGATACAAGGGCTTCAGTTGTGTGTCTGTCCGTGGGTGTGTGTGTGTGTTTGTGTGTGTAGGGTGGCATACCCACAGCAGGTGGACAAGCATTTGCTGACAGTTGACTTGTTGGTCCTCGCTTCATCGAACTCCAGATTTATTTAACCCATTGGGTGTCAAAGTCATTGTAGTTCAGGGGCCACATACAATCCAATATGATCTCAAGAATAGAATAGAATGGAATTGAATGCCCTTTATTGTCATTATACCGAATGTACAATGAGATTGGAGAGCTTTTCCGGTGATTATATATAAAATATAAGGTGCAAAATATGTACAGATTAAGTCCTACAAAGCAGTGCGGTTAGTTTTATATACAATACGAAGATAAGAGGATAGAATTGAGGATATAAAAAATGTGAGAATGTATTGCACAGCAGGATGGACCAGTAAAATAATCCAATCCAATCCAACTTTATTGATAAAGCACTTTAAAACAACCACAGTGGACCAAAGTGCTGTACAGAAGAATAAAAGCCCAATACAAATTAATGAAAGCTTTAAAAACATTAAAATCGTATAAAATAAAAAGTGGACCAAAGTGGACCAAAGTGCTGTACAGAAGAATAAAAGCGCAATACAAATTAATGAAAGCTTTAAAAACATTAAAATCGTATAAAATAAGTAAAAAATAAAAATAAAATATAAAAACAGAAACAAAATATCAGCATTGCACAAGTGTTAAAAGGCCAAGGAGAACAGATGGGTTTTAAGAAGAGGTTTAAAAACGGGCAAGGATAATCGCATAATAACCTGTAAATAATGTCAACTCCAAACTTTTCTCTTTTGTTTTAGAGTTAAAAAAGTAAAATGACTTTATGAAAGTGTTTACATCAACAAACTACCTTTTAAAAATTGTGAATCGCATGACTAACCATGAACAACCTGAAATTTACTAAGAAAAGTAAGTGCAATTTTAACCATATTCTGCCTCAGTTTATCATTTACGCACATGCATTAAAACTTGCAGATCATAGTGGATCTACAAATACACAAAACATTTAGTAAGCTGCAGAATATGGTTAAAATTACTCTTATTTTTTCTTATGACATTTCAAGTTGTTCATATTTGTTCAAGCTATTCATGTTTTTTTTTGTAAAAGGATAGTTTGTAAATGTAAACATTGTCATGGAATTTGTCTTTTTTACATTAAAAATCTGATCACCACCAAAATTTAATCATTTGTTCCTTGTGTCAGTGTCAACATTTCCTGAAAATTTCATCAAAATCTGTTCATAACCTTTTGAGTTATCTTGCTAACAGACAGACAGACAAACAGACAGACAAAATCCTGATGAAAATATTTATTTATTTATTTGCACATCATAAAAAAGCAAGAGAAAATTAAAAAAAAAAACAAAAAAAAACAGCAACATTCAAAAAGTAACATCATTGTGCAGGAGAGGTTAGACCCAAAAAAAGCTTATATGAATACCTCCCCAGAAATGAATAATACACAGGAAAAAAAAAAGAAAAAAGAATTAAAAACACAGTATAACTGAATTAATAAACTAAAGTAAAAAGAATAAAAATGCAAATCGCATTACAAATCATCAAATACAAATCAAATGAT
The DNA here is from genome assembly GCF_902148855.1 of Sphaeramia orbicularis. Taxonomy (NCBI): domain Eukaryota; kingdom Metazoa; phylum Chordata; class Actinopteri; order Kurtiformes; family Apogonidae; genus Sphaeramia; species Sphaeramia orbicularis. Next base: position 12,660,836 of record NC_043971.1, read on the forward strand.
ATACAGCCTTACATTTTTTTCATGAATTAAAGTCCTTTTCAGACGCTTTTTAAACAATGATAAAGAAGATGCTGATTGAAGTTCAGGTTGTAGATTATTCCACAGATTTGGTCCACGATATTTCAGAGAATACTGACAGACAGAAGTTTGGCAGTACGGAAGATAAAATTTGCTTGAACATCGTGTAGGCAAACATGTCATGTTCATACATAACCTCCACCATTCCTTGGCGGAGGTAAAAATATCAAGTTATCATTATTTATATGTTATTATGACAGTATTTTACTGCTCTGATCTGCTTCAGATCGTACTGGTCTGTATGTGGAACCTGAATTAAAAAGATTTTAAGGCAAGGCAAGTTTATTTGTATAGCACATTTCAGCTACAAGGCAATTCAAGGTGCTTCACACAGGACACTGAAATACAACGACGGGGAAAAAGAAACACATTTAAAACATTACAAACGAACCGTGTAAAAGGTGATTAAAAACAGCAAGTAAGAAAACAACACATAAAATCAAAAAAATATAAAAACACACGCATATTAAAGTAAGAGTTGCAGTGCAAAGTTTCGAAAGAGAATATAAAATTTAAAAAGTCAGAAGCCTTTTAGTCAAAGGCAGCAGTGAACAGGTGAGTCTTTAACCTGGACTTAAAAGAACTCAGACTCTCAGCAGACCTGATGTTTTCTGGTAGTTTGTTCCAGATATACAGCGCATAGAAACTGAACGCTGATTCTCTATGTTTAGTTCTGACTTTTGGAACACAGAGCAGACCTGCACCAGACGATCTAAGTGGTCTAGATGGTTCATACTGGACTAGAAGGTCTCTGATGTATTTTGGGCCTAAACCATTTCAGTGCTTTATATGCCAGCAAGAGAATTTAAAGTCTTTAACACCTTTGACTGTTAATATGTTCAGGGTAATTTTTTGCATATCACAAATTCATCTCATGGGTTGAATTGGACCCTTTGGTGGTCCGGTTTTGCCCCATGGGCCTTATGTTTGACACCCCTGATGTAACATTGTCCTCTGTGCCAAACCAGAAAGGGCGCTTCCATTCCATCTCTGCATTCAGTTCCTGTCACAGAGGAAAGACGTTCACATAGCTCTGGAAGCTTCCATCGGCGTTTCCACACTAAAGCTTCTTCACACACACACTATAAACAGCCGGCAACACACGGCACACACACCTTCACTCCTGCCGTGACCTCTGCTGTGAATGTGGGCACGCTCCATACGCATTCATTTCATATCTCCGGTACATGTGCAGAGTACAATACGTGCAGTTTTTGTCTTCATAGTATCTGACGGGAATAAGAAGTCCATGCTCTTCCCTTCAGTTTAGTCTTTGAAACTGAGCTGCGGACCAGTCAACACAACAGGGTTCATATCAGAACAGTCCGTCTGGTTCTGAAAATAGATTAAACTTCACCTGCTCCAGGAATCCATTTTTAATTTCACCTTCAAAGATGTGCCTCCAGTATCTGCTTCATGTTCTGTTATGGGCATGTGAATCTGCCTTATCTAGTCGACCTGGAATACTGTGTTTTTGTCTTGTTTTTTCACCTAAATTTTTATTGAATTTTCAGTATAAATCTTGAACAGACAAGTAGAACAACAAAACAATGTAGTGCATTATGGTGAAATATACAGATGGAATTAAAAACTGTCTGTGTCACTTGAATTTGTTTTATCTATATTTAATCGTTCTTAAGTGATTTATCACTATTGATTGTAATATTATCCTCTTTTTTTTTTTTTAGTTTTTTTTTTTAGTGTAAATCATCTATTTTCCTATATTTAATTCACTAATCATATAGATGTTTATCAAAGCTCAAATTAAAGGTGGGATTATTATATCAGAAACAGAGAGAAACTGAAGAAAAATCGACTTTTTCAGCAAAGATATCAATAACTGAACATAAAACCAAGTGCCTCCATCTACTGTGATTTATCCAACTCCATGGGTTTTACTGGTGAAACAATGTTTTAAAAGATGATCATTCACAATGGAGCCTCTGAATGTCCAAATGGATCATATCTGATGACTAAGAAAAGATAACAAACTGCAGTTTACACCAGTTATTTACATGTATTGATAGGATTGCTCTGACTGTAAATAAATAAATAAATTTTCTACCACAACTAACCATCTACTTTCTTCACATCTCACTTAAGATGAAAAACCTCCCATCAAACTTTAAGGAAATATTGATTTTTACGTCTCAAATTAGCATGAAAATGACATCTTACAAGCTGTAGCCATGATGTGTCCCAATATTTTTGTCCATCTCGTGTATTTTAACCCTTATGTGGTGTTCAGATTTTTGTTATTCAGCCAGTGTTTGTGTGTGTGGTGAACCCGCTGCATTTGTGGGTTTTGTAATTCAATAGAATCAAACAATTTTATGTTAAAATACTCAACAGATGTTTACTTCATCCCAGTGACAAGCAACATAAAAAGAATATATGTTGAATATTTGGCTTTTGCCTTAGCTAGATAACATTTATGAATTGAAGTGCTACTTGTTTTTAGTTTGCTTTTTTAATAAAATGTAATATAATCAAGATATGAGAGGAAAAAAATTTATAAAAAAAATAATTACTCATCATTTTTCTTCTAAAAAAAAAATGGAAATGGGTCCCACAGACCCAAACACCATAGAAGGGTTAAAGTGTGGAACAAATCTAACACTACTTTGACTGAATAGTATGTGACTTGAAGCTTTGGTAACGCAAAGCTTTTTGAAATCATATTTTACTAATGTTGCCAAAGGTAATATTATTTTATTATCCTGTTGAGTCAAACCAACATGAACAGGACATCTTACAGCTGTAGCCATGATGTGTCCCAATGCTTTTGTCCATATAGTGCACAGGTGTCAAACATGCAGCCCAGGGGGCCAAAACCGGCCCGCCAAAGGTTCCAATCTGGCCTGTGGGATGAATTTACAAAGTGCAAAATGCAAAAATTGCCCTGAAGATGTTAACAGTCAAGGGTATTAAACTCAAAAATAACAGCATAATAACCTAGAAATAATGACTCCAAATTTTCTTCTTGGTTTAATATGAAAAAAAAAAAAGAGACAATATGCCTGTAAATAATGGCAACACCAATTTTTTTTATCTTTGATTTATTGCAAAGAACATTAAATCTGATATCCTTTAACAATAAAATGTCAATAAATATGAAACAACCTGGAATGTCTAAAGAAAAATAAGTGCAGTTTCAACAATATTCTGCCTGTTTTGTGTCTTGGTAGATGTGATCTGTAATACACGTGTAGAAATCATAAGTTAAGGCATAATATTGGTAAAATTGTACTTGTTTTTCTTCAGAAATTTCAGTTTTTTCCAGTTATTCACATCTTTTTTGTTTTGGATAGAAACAGTTTCATCATCTAATGTTATTTTTTGCACTAAAAAATTTGGAGTTGCCATTATTTATAGGCTATTCTGCTATTATTTTACTGGTCCGGCCCGCTGGAGATCAAATTGGGCTGAATGTGGCCCCTGAAAGGAAATGAGTTTGACACCCCTGATATAGTGTATGACGGTTTCAGGAGTCTTAAAAGTCTTTTTTCCCCAAGTATATGGTAGACCCTAAGACTTAAAACTGTAACTACATTAATCTGATAGACAGGCCACATTCAGAGCTTCCATCAGAGGACACTGATACCCAGCGCCCCCCCCCCCCCAATCCCACTCAGCTTGTGGTCATGTCCTTCCCTTGTGTTCGCTGAAGCAGTGTTATGACACTAGAGAAGGAAAGACTATCAGCTTGTAAACAAGGGTAAATTTAGCTCGCACTCGGTGTGACCGCTTGCATTCTCCATCGTCGGTGAATACTGTAAATGATCGGGTTTGTATGTATGGGTGTCGCAGACAGAAAACGAGAAGCCCACACACAAGATGTACTATATGTGTGGCCAAAAACAAAACAGACTAGACTATTTCCTGGGTGGTTAGGTAATGATTTGGAAATATTTGAGTTGGGTTTATCGGTCATCTGTCGGCCTGGGAGATGTTTAGGTTTACAATTTTTGCCATCACGTGGAACGGAAAAAGAAGAAAAGAAAAAAAAAAGTAATGTTGCATAATGAAAGCTTAAAAATAGGAGCAGATGATCTAAATCTACTAAGTCAGAGGTCATTATTCTGTGTTTCTCCATGTTCCTGGAGTAGAAATTACATATGATTAATAATAACACACAGGGTAATTACATTATTATATTACAGCTGTGAAATAAATTGAATTAAACCGTTACAATAACAGCTTATGAGCGGCAATAATGAGAAAGCCCCTGGAACTTCCTCCATCAACTTAAACACACATGAAGTAATGCCGATCTAAGATTATCATAGCAAAGCTGCAGTCTGTGTTCCATGATTTTAATAGGTTTCCCCTGTTGCTTCCGTTCGTGCAGATGCGGTCGCTCGGCGGTGTATCGCACCAGAGAGATGGCGGCCCGGGCCCTGGTTCCCTTCGTGCCGGTCACCCAGGTCCCATCCACCGTCCACGGTTTACTGCAGGAGCTTCCTCCAGAGCTCGGACCCAGAATGCAACACAACCACATCCACGGGACTCTGCTGCAGGTCAGCACCAACACACACCAACAGAACCAGAACAGGATGTAGTGGATGAAGTTATTTCTGTTGTTTACAGTTTCAGAAATAGTTTAAAGAGACTTTCGTGACCAATTTTTCCATCAAATCTCTTAAACCTCAGTCATAGCCTAAGTATCACGAATCTGTAAGTCTTTCTGTGATTACTCACCTGAATCTCTTGCATTACAGTGAAGAATTTCTCAGTGTCATCCACCATAAATAAACCATTTGTTTACATTCAGAGCCGGGAGGTCACTCGGGCATCTTCGGAATTTTGTTGCGATGTGCACTGTGGGAAGTGAAGGCTCACACAGCCACCTGATGGCGGCAGCTGGAACAGACACGACGCAGAAACAACACGAGCTCTCTTCCCTCTTTGCGTATTCCTCCAGCCGTTTCTGCGTTTCAGCCGTTTTCATGTCGTGTTTCATGTCTTGTTTCATCCACATAATATATCGTTGTGCTGCTGCTGCCACTGTCAGGTAGCTGCACGAACCTCCCTTTCCCACAATGCACGTCGCGACAAAATTCCAAAGATGCCAGAGTTACCTCCCGGCTCAGTTTGTAAACAAATGGTCTTGTTTATGGTGGATGACACTAAGAAATTATTCACCGTAATGCAAGAGATTCAGGTGAGTAATCACAGAAAGACTTACCGATTGGTGATACTTAGGTTTGACAGATGTGATGAAAAATTGGTCACGAAAGTCTCCCTCACCTTTAATGTATTTCATTACATTTGATTATTTTCTTGCCTTTTTTTATCCTACATTGAAAGACACCTATCTTGAGACTCAGAAAGTGAAGAGGTAAAACAAAATTTAAATGTAGTTTTTTTAGAATGAAAAGCTAAATTTATAGTGCTTTTTCAATATGATATGTACTTTTAAAAAAAAGGACCAATAGCCCTGTATCTCACCAGCATGTTCTATCAAGTATCAATACCAACTTGAATTCATGAGGTTGTCAGGTTCTGCTGTTATGTTAAAGTCCTGTGGTCTTGATGCTGGAGATCAATCGCCCAATAGAAGTGGGTGGTACTTTCACTGGAGAACTTAACTAATTAACCCTGTAAAGCCTGAACCGTTAAGTCATTGACAGAAAATTCCAGTTCTTTGAAACTGGAGCCTTTATTGGTCCTTCTGAACAACCCCAAGAAATTTTTTTCAAATAGCAATTTCCATGCATGACTGTCAATTTTGTATCATATTTGATACATCGGGTCTCAATGCTCAAATATTATTCTTTTTGAACAAACCAAAACATAGTATAACACAAACATGTCTAACAAATTGGTAATTCCTTTTCAAAATTGTCAAAGTTCTGCTTCGTTCCTCATTAATGACAATATTTCTGTAACACTGGAAAGGCCTCTGGTGAATGAATTCCTCCCCCCTGGTGGATTATCCATGTATTGCATGTATCTAATCAGGTTTTTTATAGGGTTGTTATAGGGTTGAAATCAAAGTCCATATATGACTTCCTATCAGTTCTCAATAGTAATTATATTGATATCTGTAACCATTTCCATTTTATAAATCATCAAAATATGGCCTGTTATGTGTAAAGGCAAATTTTTAATATTTTGAAAATTCAAAAATCCATATTCCTCAAAGTTGTGAACAAACTTTTTGGATCTTGTCCCAAGGAAGCTACATATAAAATGTGAAATACCATACCATACCAACTTTATTTATAAAGCACTTTAAAAACTTTACAGCTGGCCAAAGTGCCATCCACGAATCATAAAACAAGGGAATAAATAAGTAAAACAGTGATAACACAAGATACAAAGTGGGCTAAGAACAACAAAATACAACCATCATAAAAACAAGGACAAATTCAAATCTGGTAAAAACAACACAGGAAATAAAAAAAAAAAAAAAAAAACACATCTCAACTCATTGATGAAAAGCCAACGAGAAAAAGTGTGTTTTTAGATGTGATTTAAATACAGGCAGGGACTGAGCCTAACATCTAAAGACAACTGGTTCCACAGCTACAGAAAAGGCACGGTGCCCACAAAGTGAATCCGACCAGTAGTTTCATCAGAGAAGATGTTTGAAGAAATGTATTTATTTATTTTATTTAACCTTTATTTAACCAGGTAAGTTAGTTGAGAACTGATTGTCATTTTCAGTAACGACCTGACCAAAAGACAGCACACAAACAGATTACATATGCAACAAACAAACAAACAGGATGGACAACAGAGCAGATTATATTTATAACAAATCACTCAATGACATATAACAAATTAAAAGGCTAAAAACAGGTGCAGTAGTCCTGAAGAATGTATCTCACTGACCTTTTAAACGACGACAGCAGTAGGAACAAGGTGAGTTTTAAGGATCGTTGCAAATTGCTAATTAAGACGATAAGTTAGCGAGCTAAAAAAAGTCACATTTTTAAATTACTATATTTTGATTTTCAGAATTTTGCACAGACACAGTAACAGATAACCAGACACAGTAACAGAGAACCAGAGAGCATCCCCGTTATCATATGTTACCAATTTTCTGTCTGCCAAGTTATCAGCTCTGTTATTATTTTTTCACCCCCTGAAAAAACGATGTTTGATCCTAGAGTTGACATGAAGAATCTGAGTGGAATCAAAGTAAGAACAGACCAGTTTCTGTCATTGTAATAAACACATAGACAAACACACACACACACATCAAGGTTATTATCGTTAACGAAAACTAACGAAATGACGAAAACTAGAATTGTATAAACATTTTTGTTAACTGAAATGAATAAAAACTATAATTAAAAGAAAAAAAACGCTAACTAACTGGAACTGTATTGTGTTCTTACAAAACTAACTAAAACGTATAAAAATTCTGGATAAAATTCCCTTCGTTTTCATCTTCTGTCAATGTTGGATTGATACGAAAGCAGTTTATTTCCCTCAAGCAATTTTAGCTAGTGGCACCATATGATATTTAACAGTCCGTCACTTCTCATCACTTGTGGTTTAGAGTCGTCTTCTCGTCCCCACTCTACCTGGAAACATGGAGACTGAAGTTGGGAGAAAGCAGCAGAGTCCTGTCTGGGATTTATTTGAATTCAAGGTTCAAGGTTACTTTATTTGTACCTGTAGGTAGATTTGTTTTGCAGTCTAGGTGATTGCTTTGATATTACAAGACATACACTGAACATGTAAGACAAGTACTTGATCGAGCTTACAGACAGAACACAAAGTGCTCAGTGTTCCACCATTCATCAGTATAGCAGCATGGATAAGTAAAAGAATAAAATAAATAAATAAGATCAAATAAATAAAAACAAGATGCAATAGAACACAATAAAAACCCAGACATGATAAAAACAGTCTGGGATAAAAACCAGGATAAGAACATAAAATTTTAAAATTTGAAGTCACAATAATACTAAATAGAGCAAAGAAATAGAATAAATAAAATAAGTTAGTAAAGTATAATGTCACTATTTCTTATTGAGCTCAGTGACAGCGACAGGAACAAAGCTGTTTTTATAACGCTGTGTCTGACCGAACCACGCCACTGAGGTCTGACCGAACCACGCCACCAGGCAAAAAGATAAAACAGACTCAATAAAGGAACGATAAAACAAAGTTAAAATGCTTCGGTCAATGTGGAAGTGTGCCAGTTTCCTAAGGCAGTGGAGGCGCTGATGGCCCTTTTTACACACAGATCTGCAGTTTTCATTTAAACTCAGTTTTTCATCAATTATCATCCCAAAGTATTTGTACGATTGCACTTGCTCAATAGTCTGACCTTTGATTAAAGTGACTCCGTGCCCGTCCTGTTGTTTTCTAAAATCAAAGATCATATCTTTTGTTTTAGATATGTTCAGGTGAAAGTAGGACTCCTCACACCACTGGACAAAGTCATCAATGACATGGACGTGACTGGTCTCCCCCTCTTTGAGTAGGCTGACAATAACTGACTCATTGGCATCATTCGACGGTTAAGAAGATAAAAGATATTAAAAAAAAAACTAAACTAAAACTAAGCATTTAGAAAATTAAAAACTAGCAAACCTGCTCTAAAAACTAATTAAAACTAACTGAATTAGAGAAAAAAAGTGAAAACTAAACAAAAATTAAACTATAATGACAAATCCAAAACTATTATAACCTTGACACACACACACACACATATAACTGTTTGTTTTGTATTTCTGTCAACTGAAGGACCAATCAACTCTTGTCTATGAGCCATTTTGGGAAAACAGTACCAAATACACCCCATGCTTTAGAATGGTCAATCACAGTTATACACACTATTACAATACATAGCTTATTGTGAGGTACATATATATTTATAACTATGAATTAGTATTAAACATGTCGTCTTTATGGTTGATAATATATTGGACCATGGCAGGACGCTGTTTTCTACTCTCTAAAACATTACTGGGAGTAATACGTTTCTGAGACTGTGGCAATGATGGTATTTCATTACAGACATTAACAGCATGCGCTTTAATACGTACATCAGGGCTCTGAAGTATGTACGCTATGCTTGAGAAAAGTTGGCGACCACAACAGCGAAAACAGAAGTGCCTCTGTTTGTTGCATTAGAAGTAAATAAGTCATAAATACGATGCTTTGTTGTAGGGATGGGAGATCGAACCATAAGATCATAAGATCACGATGTTTTCAATCACAATCATGATCCTCGAAGTGAACTATCTGTCTTCTCGGGTTTGAAATGTGCTGTTGAGTACTACAGTCCAGACAATGGAGTTCTCTATTCGCTCAATTAAAACACAATGTTTTCGTAGCCTGGGAACCAGATCTACATACTGTATCTGCCTGAGAAAAAAACTTTAAGTGTAGTTCCCATTAACTCTGATCTCCACTTGGCTTCGATCTGGTTCAGATACACATGATGGTTTATCTAATACAGGGTGGGTTCAGTGTGGTTTTATACGATAACAGGGCCGCTGCTGATTCAGGGTCAGCATTAGCTTTATTTATGTTTTCATTTACTTATGTGTTTATGTATTGAAAGTCAGTCAGTCCTATCCTTGAACACAATAAAATGTCCTTGAATATACATGTAACTAAATCTATCATGCCATGTATCACAGCTCATGACCCCATTTTAACATCACAAATTTCTGGCGACCCCAGCCATTCAAAATGAAGACTTTTTTTTTTTTTTTTTGCTAAAATTAATTTGGTTTTGGTCATGTAATAGTTTGCTATACTATGTTGCAAATCAACAGTAATTTTAGACAACATTTAATCTATATAGTGTATATTACTATGGATGGAGGTAGAAACCCCAAGTGTAGATTACTGCACAAAGTGAGAATTTATTTTCCTTCGTCAAGATATGTACAGTCAGCTTGGATTTACAAGGCTGACAATTAATACTGAACAAACAGTAACTCGAACTATGAATTATGAAAGAGCTGCAGCATCTGAAACCGACCACAATGAACATTTGACAGATAAACGGTACCACAGTGCTTCAGTTTCAGCTTCAGAGTTTGTCATGTCTTTTATGTATTTATGTATTCTTGTATGTATTTATTCATCTACTACTTTGTCTCTTTTAATATTGTGCACTGATATGAAGAAGCTCCCCCAATTTTGTTGTACAATGTATAATGACAATAAAGAGCATTCTATTCTATTCTATTCTATTATGTATGGATTGTCTCTCTCAACTCACCATGTATTTTTTATTAGGCAAGGCAAGTTTATTTGTTTAGCACATTTCATGTACAGGACAATGCAAAGTGATTCACATAAAAGTATCACAGGAGAGGCATAAAAATACATTTAAGATGAGAGATTAGTACAGTGTTTTTCAACCTTGGGGTCAGGACCCCACGTGGGGTCGCCTGGAATTCAAATGGGGTCGCCTGAAACGTTGATAAAAATAAAAAATAAAAAACTTACTAATACTAATCTCTCATCTTAAATGTATTTTTATGCCTCTCCTGTGATGCTTTTATGTTTTTTGTAATGCACTTTGAATTGTCCTGTACGTGAAATGTGCTTTACAAATAAACTTGCCGTGCCTTGCCTAATGCATATCCTGACCAAGGAAAATAAAATTCTCACGTTGTGCAGTAATCTACACTTGGCTTTTCTGCCTCCGTCTATAACAATATACATTATATAGACTAAATGTGTCTAAAATTAACATTTATTTGCAACATAGTATAGCAAACTATTACATGATCAAAAACAAATTAATTTAGAAAAAAAAAAAAAGTCTCAGTTTTGAATGTCTGTGGTTGCCAGAAATGTATGATGTTAAAATGGGGTCACGAGCCAAAAAAGGTCGGTAACCACTGGATTAGTATTAATATTAGTAAGTTTTTTATGTTTTATTTTTATCAGTTACACTGGTCTACAAGGAAAATGCTTCCAGAATAAAAGTAATGAAATTTTACCACATGAGAGTCACTGATAAAGAAAAATCAAGTCAAAAATGCTGGTTGGCTGAACTTTCCAAGATACAGCCTTGGGTCAAAATGTGAAATTCAAGAATTAACGAGAGAATGGGTTTGACTCAAAAGGAATATTTGTCTCAGAGCTACAAGATCTACTTCAAAACACTGTCTGCACATTAGAATACATTCACTTTACAGGTTCTATTTAGTGGAAGATTTATACAAGTATTATATAAGTGTACATAAACCAATATATAGGTGTAATAACACTTAATCATATACCTTGGAAAACATCAGCAAACCGGCACTTTTGTCATTTATTTTCCAATTAATCTTATTAAAATACATAACATTTAGCACATTTAATCTCTGAAGCAAATCATTTCTAAAAAATTGTAGACCAGTGTTACCAAAAATTTCAGGCGACCCCATTTGGATTCCAGGCGACCCCACGTGAGCTCTCGACCCCAAGGTTGAAAAACACTGGTCTAGTCACTTCAAACATGAACATCTTGACAACTAGGCGTGAGAGGTTTGCACAATGATGAAATATAATATGCTATTACTAATGCAGTTATCATAACATGTGAAAGTGCACCCACCCCCCCTCCCCCCCAAAGATTATAGATATGGTGGATTGAGCTCCACACACACAGAGCCTGTCCAGACAAGGCAGTTATCGCAGGGTAAATACCAGTGTTTAGTTCTGTCATCACACTCTGACAAACACAACCAAACAGTCTGCCGCTAATATCAACACACGCCGTGGAAAAGGGGAGAGGGAGTTTCCCAAGCCTTTTACTGAGCGCCACGGACGGGGTCGGCCGGCGGGCCCGGGGGGTTAGCGCCGGCGGAGCCCAGCTGAGAGGTCAACGCAGGAACTGTAAACTGCATCGTTTTCCTCAGCGTTTGATGAAGCACTTCTGGTTTGATAGCGGTCTGGGCTGCAGGGAGGTCCGCCGTGGGATGAAGTCAAGGATGGAGAGGAGGAGGGGAGGTGGACCTCTTAAAGGCTTAGAGGAGATTTGAGGAAGAGAGTGGGTTTTAGTTTGCTTTCCTGTCGCGGCCGCCGTGTGTGGAGCTTCCCCAGATGTCCTCCAGTCTGTTTGTGTCTTCACCTCTCGTCTCCATCCATGTCCACTGTGTCTTTGTGTCTCTGTTCTCCTGCTTCCTGTCTCTCCATCATATCTGCCCTTTTCTGTCCCGCCCTCTCAGTTTTACCCTGGAGGCAAAAGTGGGTCCAAACCAATTTACTTATTTATTTACTTTTTGGACATGCCTTCATTTTAAGTAATCTGAGTGATATTTTTTATACAGTGTTTTTGCTGCTAAACAGAACAGAGCTAAACTGAGTTTCATTGTTCCTGTGACAGTGACAATAAAGACCTATTCTATTCTATTCTATTCTATTCTATTCTATTCTATTCTGTTATTTTCTGTTCTGTTCTATTCTGTTCTGTTCTATTCTGATCTGTTCTATTCTGTTATTTTCTGTTCTGTTCTATTCTATTCTGTTCTGTTCTATTCTGTTCTATTCCATTCTATTCTGTTCTGTTCTATTCTGTTCTGTTCTATTCTGTTATTTTCTGTTCTGTTCTATTCTGTTCTGTTCTATTCTGTTCTATTCTATTCTGTTCTATTCTATTCTGTTCTATTCTGTTCTGTTCTATTCTGTTATTTTCTGTTCTGTTCTATTCTGTTCTGTTATTTTCTGTTCTGTTCTATTCTGTTCTTTTCTGTTCTATTCTATTCTGTTCTGTTCTATTCTGTTCTGTTATTTTCTATTCTATTCTGTTCTATTCTGTTCTATTCTGTTATTTTCTGTTCCGTTCTATTCTCTTCTGTTCTCTTCTGTTATTTTCTATTCTATTCTATTCTATTCTATTCTATTCTATTCTATTCTATTCTATTCTATTCTATTCTATTCTATTCTATTCCGTTCCGTTCCGTTCTATTCTGTTCCATTCTATTCTATTCTATTCTATTCTATTCTATTCTGTTCTGTTCTATTCTATTCTATTCTATTCTATTCTATTCTATTCTATTCTATTCTGTTCTGTTCTGTTCTATTCTATTCTATTCTATTCTATTCTATTCTATTCTATTCTATTCTATTCTATTCTATTCTATTCTGTTCTGTTCTGTTCTGTTCTGTTCTGTTTGCTCATATGCATCTCAAACTTGTTTCTTTCATGACAAAAAGGACAAATCACATGGAATCCACATTTGAGGTCGGATTGGAATTGATAAGAATTTAGACATTCCTGTTCCATTGTCAATTTTCTTATTGATTCTCATTGGATTAGGGAATAAACTACTGTACAAATGGCTTGGATTGCATTAACTTCTTAACCTGCTGAGACCCGGCAATGCCTTTTGGTCCTCTGTAGGGGTAATAGTTCCACAGCTTTACTTAAAAATGTCGTCCGCTGCGAAGGAAACTCCACAAACTAACCCTAACCCTAACCCCATCATATGGCGTGTAGAATAGAATAGAATAGAATAGAATAGATTAGGCTTTATTGTCATTGTCCTCCATGTTACAGTGAAATTTGTTCAGGATGCCCTTACCAAAGTGCAACAAATAAATAGCAATAAATATAAACATAAAAACAACTAGAAGCACTCGGAGAGCACAGACCTCCGCCAAGGCTGATCAGTGGCCCCCCCTGTGGGCCCCCCCACCCCTGATCACCACCAAAATTTAATCATTTCTTCCTTATCCCATTTCCAACAAACCCTGAAAATTTCATCAAAATCTGTCCATAACTTTTTGAGTTATGTTGCACACTAACAGACAGACAAACAAACAAACCCTGGCAAAAACATAACCTCCTTGGCGGAGGTAATAAATATAAAAGCACACAGTGTGTTATGTTAATAATGTATAGTCAGCATTTATCCTCAGACACAAATAAGTAACAGGCTACAGAGGTGTGGTTAGACTACTTATAACTACACATCTGGGTTTTTTTTTTTCAACTTTATTTAAATATCAATTTACAAACTGTCAAACATTTAACATATAACACAATACATGCAAGTGAATACAGATATAAAAATGAAATACAAACAAAATCAATATATGCACGAAATACATTTTCAAGAATTCATATACAAATAAATAATAAATAAATACATAAATAATTTCTCACTTAAAATTTAATCAAATGTTAGAGGAAACATTAAATAAGTTACCATAACTAACAAGCAATGTCCTATTTTTTTTTTTTTTATTATTGACAAGTTTTTTTTTTTTTTTTTTTCTTTTAACCCTAACAGACTTTCCTTAATGACATGACTTGATGCCGTCTACTAAATGTTAGCTACAAGCAGATTCATGCAACTTTTTTTCCTCATACGCTTTTCACACCTTTCCATAGACTTTAGTTTTGAGTCACTGAGAAGCGTTTTGGTGGTATGGTGTACATATTTGCAGGGACCATCTGCTTTTCGGCTTTAAACCGTAGGTGGGTCGGTAGGTCGGTGGAGTGCTGAAGATGATGGAGGCAGATATGTAAGGAGTGTTTGGCTGCAGGAGTGTATGCAGGTGAAGTGGTCTAAACAAAGAGAAACAGAGATAGAGGCCTGAAGGGTACATGTGGAGAAGAGTGTGTGTGTGTGTGTGTGTGTGTGTGTGTGTGTGTGTGAGAGAGATAAGTAGGTTAAATGTTCATATGTCACCAAACTGAAGGAACAGAAAAACAGGAGTGAATATATAAAGAAACTGTAAATGTCTGAATGTTTATTATTGTTAATGAAAATGGATGAAATTATGAAAATCCATCCATCCATCCATCCATCCATCCATCCATCCATCCATCCATCCATCCATCCATCCATCCATCCATCCATCCATCCATCCATCCATCCATCCATCTATCTATCTATCTATCTATCTATCTATCTATCTATCTATCTATCTATCTATCTATCTATCTATCTATCTATCTATCTATCTATCTATCTATCTATCTATCTATCTATCTATCTATCTATCTATCTATCTATCTATCTATCTATCTATCTATCTAATCATTCATTCATTCCTTCAATTGATCCTTCATCTGTTCATTCCTTTTTCCTTCCTTCCATCCTTCTATCTGTTCTTCCATCCATTCTTCCATCTATCATCCATCCTTCCTTCCTGCCTTCAATTCATCCTTCATCTGTTCTTCATTCTTTTTTCTTTGTTCCATCCATCCATCCATCCATCCTTTCTTCCTTTCATCTATCCACCCACCCTCCCGTCATTCCATTCTATCTATCTATCTATCTATCTATCTATCTATCTATCTATCTATCTATCTATCTATCTATCTATCTATCTATCTATCTATCTATCTATCTATCTATCTATCTATCTATCTATCTATCTATCTATCTATCTATCTATCCACATTCATTCATTCCTTCAGTTGATCCTTCATCTGTTCATTCTTTTTTCCTTCCTTCCTTCCTTCCTTCCATCCATCCATCCATCCTTCTAACTGTCCTTCCATCCATTCTTCCATCTGTCCATCCATCCTTCCTTCCTTCCTTCCTGCCTTCAATTCATCCTTCATCTGTTCTTCATTCTTTTTTCCTCCTTCCATCCATACATCCTTCTTTTCTTCCTTCCTTTCATCCATTCATCCATCCACCCTCCCATCATTCCATTCTTCCTTCCTTCTTTTTTCCATCCATCCATCCATCCACCCACCCACCCTTCCTTCTTTCCATCCATCCATCCATCCATCAGTTAAGAAATGTAAAATAAAGAAACTAATGAAAATGCAAAACTACTACAATCCTACACCTTTGTATAAATACGAGGGGTTTGTTGAAGGGGTTTAAATGAGACAAACTTAAATGCAAACAAACAGAAACAGGTGATGTTATTAAAAAAAAATAAATAAATACACATCTGAAACTACGGGAAATGAGGAATGAATCAAATCTAAGCAATAAACATAAAACTAAACGGAAATCGTACATAAAAGGTCAAACTGAAGTAAGGATTAATGAGAAATGCAAAACTCATAGAACTTTGATGTATATGCACAAAACGTGTATAATACACACTGTTGTGTCGTTAACGCAGACATGAAGGACACCGTGTGGAGCTATGGGAAATGCCTAATGTATGTTAATATGCTTCAGCGTCTGCGTAACAGGTAGCAGATGTTTTTGCTCGAGGGAGAAACGACTTCCTCTGTTATTGTCAAAGAACAACTGTTAGTGGGCCATGTGTGGAGCTGGGAACCATCACAGTGGCTGAGGCCGACTCCACCACCCAGCCCACTTTCTCACACAGACAACAAGCCTCTCACACAGATATATTACACTCAAAGGTTTCCATTCAGCCCCGGTTTGATGGAAGGTTGAGTTTCTTTCTCAACATGATGATCATGGGTTAGTCTCACATAACCAGACCAAACCGATGGGTCTGACACCATCCACTGTAATAGTAGTAGTTGTTTATTCGGTCGTTAATTACTTTAAACAACAAACAAAAACAACATATCTATTGTTCCATATATGATGCAACCGAAACCTTTTTAGGCTCATGACGCCATTTTAACATCACGAATTTCTGGCAACCCCAGACATTCAAAACGAAGACATTTTTTGCTAAAATTAATTTGTTTTTGATCGTGTAATAGTTTGCTATACTATGCTGTAAATAAACGTTAATTTTAGATGACATTTAGGCTATATAATGTATATTATTATGGAAGGAAGATTACTGCACAAAGTGAGAATTTTATTTTCCTTGGTCAGGATATGTACAGTCAGTCCAGCTTGGATTTTCAATGCTGCAAATTAATACTGAACAAACAAGAACTGAAACTATGAATTATGAAAGAGCTGCAGCATCTGAAACTGACCACAATGAACATTTGACAGATAAACAGTACTACAGTGCTTCAGTTTCAGCTTCAGAGTTTGCCATGTCTTTTATGTATTGTGATTGTCTCTGTCAACTCACCCTATATTTTTTTATTAGTTAGGCTTTTTTTTGGGTTTTTTTTTTTAATCAATTACTAGAAATTTCAGGTGAACCCATTTGAATTCCAGGTGACCCCAAGGTTCAAAAATACTGGTTTAGGCTGAAGTAAAGACTTATTTTGCCTAAACCTATTTACAATTAACATAATGTTTCCACATGAATACGAACAAACAAACACATTTTTTTTCAATGTAATCTTTGCTAAATATACAACAAAAGAGAATCCATATTTCATTTAATTCAGGTAAATCATGTCCTTATCTCAACTACCAATATTGATCTTAGTCTTTTAAACAAGTACTTTCTTTAGTCAATCCTGAGCTCTATATTTTGAATAATAGTTAATTTGTACATCTTTTTTAAAAGTTTTAATTGTTTTAGACTGTTTGAATCGATCTTCCAGGTCATTCCAAAGATTAACCTGTCTAACGGAAATACATCTACTTTTTTTATTTGTTCTTGCCTTTGCTTTTTTAAAAATGCCGGTTCCTCTGAGGCTGTACTGACTTTTCCTACATTCAGATATCTCCTGGATGGAAGGAGGGAGAAGATTATTGTGTGTCTTGTACATCACTACCACTGTATTAAGGTCAACAAGATCATGTATTTTCACTAAGTTAAGCGCTGTCATTATGGAATGGGGGTGAAAGTTGTCCTCATTGTTGGCCAGTTCTTTAAATGAACTAGTCTTATATTGGGTGGTTCTGACCACATGATGCATTTGCAAAAAAAAGAAAAAGAAAACTGTTTTGGTGAGACGTTCATGAGGAAACACACCATATAAAAGAGAATGTGACATAAAAAGATGTGTTCCTGTCAAAACTTGACATTTTCGTGGACTTTCAAAGCAGTAACAAGCAGACAGAGGATGAAAGGACAGTGACAGCCCTGCCATTGTGCCACTGAAAACGTTGCACATATTTTTGAAGCGTACATCCAACAAGCCTGTCTAGATCAGACTAAAACACATACTGTACAGCACATCCTTGGTTCCATTTAATTGGCTTGTTACTGTAGCTGTGGCTATTGTAGTTTTCAAGGTTCACCAAACTGGCCAAATTGGAAATAAATTTGCATTTTTCTGTCTTCAGACACAAACACACTGACTTTTTTTTACCACTGTTACTCTGAACAGACTTGACCTTGCACTCTTTTTTTGTATGGACTATATGGTAATCGGAGAGCCCATTGGCATGAATTTGTGACAATTTTGATGGAAATTAACCCATAAAGACCCTAGTGCTACTTTTGTGGCAGTTCTCAAATGAATTTTTCTTTCTGTTTAACCTTTCTTAAGTGATTTATCACCATTTATTATGATATTATTCTCTGTATTTTGCACTTTTTAAGGTATTTTCCAAAATTAAATTTACAAACCATGTTCTTTAATCATCATTCTGAAGTAACATTTAAGGGTTATTATATCAAAAACAGAGGAAACTTAAGAAAAAGGGACTTTCCCAGTAAAATATATCATTAACTGAGCATAAAAACAAGTGTCTCCATCCACTGTCATTGATCCAGCTCCGTGGGTTTTACTGGTGAATCAATGTTGTAGAAGATGACGATGTTTCCACGTTCACTACGGAGCCTCTGAACGTCCAAATGGGTCATATCTGATGACCATGAAAAGATGACAAACTGGATTGTATACCAATTATTTACATGTATTGATTGGATTAATGGATCAACAAATATTGAACATTTTACATTATTAGATGGTTTTGGATGCTGGTGGCTGTTTGGGTCTTTATGGGTTAAAGTCAAACGCAACAGTCATCAGATCTTTGGAGAATGAAAAATCAATTAAAGAAAGGTGATGAATGATATGAATTATAGCTCGTGATCATAACGGTTTCTTGGAATAATGAGACCAGCAGAAGGACATGTGTATTTCTACTTAAATCAAGCTTTTATAGCCTTCAAATTGTTGCTATTAACTGTGTATAAATGAATAAACACACAAAAAAAAATGTACAGGTAATTGAAGGCATTGCCTGATATAAAGTAATTATTCTTTGCTCTTCAACAGTATATACCTAATAAAACCTAATAAAAAGTTAAATAATTAAATAAATTAACAAATTTTAAAAAGTTATTATTTTTAAAAGTGACACGGTAAGGCTGGAATTTTTTAAAGGAATCCATAACATTGTCAACCTTTGCAACTAACAATTTAAGTGTTTTTTTTTAGTTTACATTTAACTTAATTTGGTTAGCCGACATAATGTACAGTCGTGGAAAAAATTATTAGGCCATCAAAAGTCATCAAAAACAATGATTATGCAATCAAGTACTAACTCCTGTGTGTATCATGTGACTAAAACAGACAGAAAAGAAAACATGGAATGCCTAAAAGCACTGTTTTTGTCAGTACAGTGCCATAGACATTGGTGTAAGAACTTAAGAGATTTTGGTTATTATCAAGAAAACATGGAAAATGGATAGATATCAGCTCTGAAATTAAACTACTATAAGCTATTTTTGTTGTTATCATGTTTGTCCAAACAAATGTACCTTTAGTTGTACCAGGCATTAAAATGAACCAGAAATTGAAGAAAACAAGGGATGGTCTAATAATTTTTTCTGCGACTGTATATGATTCCCCATACGTATAATTATTTGCATTCAGCTGTTTATATTGTTAACGGTTTTATGTTATTCAGTGGCATCTGATGTTGAAGCTGCAGATTGCAACCAACAAAAAAACCCAATTTAACTCCTACATTTGCCCCCAAAAAAAAAATACAAAAAAAAAACAAACACGGAAACCCCTTCATTAGAATTGGTCATGGTTCTGTCTGTTCTAAGCTTTTTTAGTTGAGGAGATATTAACTCAGGTCTGAACTAAAGTACGTGACAGTAATGCACATGAACACTGGATGCCATCTGCTATAACATGAAGGAGAAGGAAGAAACATGGTGGAGTCTATGGGGAAGTCTGCTCCCTCTGCAGATGTAAGCTATTCTAAACTTAAAGCTAGGGTAGGAGATGTTTTCCTGGAGCATTTTTTTATTATATTGCTTAAAATCCCCTTCACACCCTGATTGCAACCAATTAATTAAATGCTCTAACATAAAAATGAAATTTTTTTGTCACCTGTGGAACGAACAGGACTGAAAAATCACCATCCTATCATTTTAACCGGCCCATCGAAATGATTGAATGGTGATATGTCTATCAAACTCAACTGCCCTTTGTCCCTCCCCCTTTTGTGAGTACAATCCGGTACTCTGGAGGGAAATCTGAAGAAAGGAGTTTGGTCTTTTGAATTGCGTATTTTCAAAATGTCGCTTGCTCGAACCATTTTTCCAGGATCTCCTACCCTATCTTTAATTCTGTGTACTAGGTTCTTCCAAGCCCCTCCTAAATCTGAACATGCTCCTTTTGTAACACACAGACTGAATGAAAACCAGCTTCATTAGAAGAGGGGTCGCCAACAAATTATTCAACTCATCAGCGGAATAACAGAAGTGTGTATCATGTCTTGGATGGAAGCAGTGACTTGTTGGAGTCTCAGCAGAAACTGAAACCTATTTGATGCTTAAAAAGGGACAGAATTGCCAAGTTTTTATACAAAATGACAAAAAAAATAGCTCAAAGATCCAAGGGAAGCATACTGAGCCTCCGCAGTTCTCTATGAAACCTTTGGATAATAATAACATATTAGAGTTACATAATCAGATAAGACAAAGCTAACAGGCTGATATTTGATTTTATATGAAAGGCCCAGATCTGATTTATTGCTTTAACTGGAGGCAGCCCTGATTTCTGGACGGCCTGAGTAAGACCACTGTCTGATAAATCATCTCAAAACACACTGGAAGCACTTCAGTCGCTCCAAACTCGTGTTGACACAACCTGAACCAGGCTTAACGAGCCCATCGGACGGACCGGCTCTAACCCAACCCGACACCGAACTCCACTCTCGACACGCGCCAGCAACAGCGCCGGCCCACAGCGCCTGGTACGGGCCAGACGTATTAAAGCTGCGGCCTGTGGCGGTTTGAGGAGGGCCAGCTCGGCGGTTGTAATCCTTTGTGTGTTTCCACAACAGAGGCTGAACAGGACGGAGGCTTGTGATTCTGGAGGATTCCTGTCTCTTTCTCTGGAGGCTGCGATAGCATTTTTTTTTTTCCCCTCACTAATGCGGTTCTCTCTGCTCTGTTTCAGTAATATTTTGCCTTTTTGCCCAGTGGTCTGTTTGGGGTTTCTGAGAAAACTCTCATGCTGAACCAGAAAAGGAGTGTGTGGGCCTAAAAGTACCGCCAGACTGATTATATAATGTGTCAGGAGATGTATGTAAGGGAACCCAGGTCTTCGATACCAATCTCCCACATCAGTCTGAAATGCATTTTAAGAGTGGACACGGTTCATCGATGAAGCACATTTAGGTCCACCAATATCCTCTGTTCTTTATCTTCTTCACGGTCTCTCCTGATGAGATATTTTGCTTCGTGGTCTTTATGTAACCTAAGTATGAAACTTGCAGCCAAAGTTTGGTGTTGAGGTTATGAAAGCAAACTTTGTCAGTTCTGGGATATACCTGGAAGCGAAGGAAATATCTGACAGTTCATATTTTCTTTCTTTTTCCAAAGTCGAGAGTTAGCATCAGAGCTTGTATGCTGCTTCAGTCATCGTTGCAATTTTTTTGATGCATATTTACAGAAATATTAGACTAGTTCAGGGGTCACCAATCCTGGTCCTTGAGGGCCAGTATCATGCATATTTTAGATGTTTCCCTCTTCCAACACACCTGATTCAGAGGATAAGCCTATCACCAAGCTCTCCAGAAGTTTGATAATGACCGTCAGGTGTGTTGGTAGAGGGAAACGTCTAAAACATGCAGGATACCGACCCTCGAGGACCAGGATTGGTGGCCCCTGAACTACTTAAATGCATCAAATATGGACTTATGTTGTTACAGGTGTGACAGAATCCAAATTTAGCTACAGAACTTGAAACAACATATTCAGTTTGGATACTCCCATTATCCTTCTTTCAGATGTTCCCATTAAATGTGGGATATTTCAGTATTATTTGTGTTTTTTGTCCATTTTTCTGAATAGACATTCGATTTTTTTTTGTTTACTTAAATTTCACTTAGTAAAAAATATACACATAAATACATGTTGGTTAAACATTGTGATGGATGGTTACCAAAAACCCTCAAGGGGCTAAACAAGTGGCAACCTCCAGATTCCAAAGATTACTTACAACTTCAATTTAAAATATAGAAAAATATATTTGCAAGCTGCACAAAAGTACATTTGCTACAAATAAAATTCCAAGATATACCAAACTTGGAAATGTATCCCATGTGGAAAATGACAATCACTCAGGAGCAGAGTTTTCACAGCTTTTTTAAACTGAATTTGAGGAAGCTCCATAAAAATTGTTGGCAAATTCTGTCCACATGACCTTCGGTTTACAAAATATATCCCTTCTGTCCATGCAACAACACAAAAACAGCCTCAAACCAGCACAAATGCTCATACAAGCAGTCACTTGTATTGGATTTCAACCCTTTGAAACCATAGATAATACTTGCAGACACAGAGGCTTTAATCTGTCATGAAGGTGAAAGGTGAAGCCTTGTTGTAAACTGAAGTTTGTTTAAGTGTTGGTTGGGGTTGTGGAAGTGTATTCTTTACATGATGTGGATTTGCCCATAACGCTGGTCTGGTCCATCGCCCAAAGATTTTGGTGTCGACCTCAGTCTACTGCAGGTCATACACTGATTTATACACCCAGATTTGATGTTTCAGGTGCAGCTTCATTACACAAAGCAACAACAGATGTAAGAAATATGGGATATGATGCCATCATTTTCCAATTTTTACCCCTTGGCCCCCGAAGGGGAGGCAAGGGGTATTGTTTTTGGTTTGGTTTGTTAACACTCTAGCAGCAAAACTATTGGTTGAATCCATACCAAATTTAGTTTATAGATTGCCAGTGACCCAGAATAGATCTCATTACATTTTGGGAACAGAAGGTCAAAGTTAAAATTTTTTATGAATTTTTAAAATATTTTTTTCCCCATTTATTTATAATGGGCAAAACTTCAAATGTCCGTAGCAGCAAAACTATTGGGTGAATTCCTACCAAATTTGGGCTATAGATTGCCAGTGATGCATAATAGATATCATTATATTTTGGGAAAACTACATCAGAGTTTAAATTTTTTAGGAATTTTTTGAATAGCTTTTTTCTTCCCTCATTCACTTATAATGGGTGAAATTTCAAATGTGTGTTTGCAGCAAAAGTATTAGGTGAATTCCTACCAAATTTGGGCTATAGATTACCAATGATGCAGAATAGATGTCATTATATTTTGGGAAAAATAGGTCAAAGTTAAAATTTTTTAGGAATTTTTAAAATCATTTTTCTTCTTCCATTTATCGGTGTATTGGCTGTCCGGTTGTCGTCTGTTAAGTGTTTAACTGTGGTAGCATGTTTGAAATAAATGTGAACGAATGAATGAATTTACTTATAATGGGTAAAATTTCACGTCTATAAAAACATCAATTTTTTTTCAATTTATGTTTACGCGCATTTGGCAGACGCTTTTTTCCAAAGCGACTTACAGGGGAAAACCAATTAAATCACTCAATCAATCAAATTTTATTTATATAGCGCCAGATCACAAAAAAGTTATCTCTTGACATTTTATATATAGAGTTGGTCAAAACCAGACTCTAAGTCAATTTACAGAAACCCAACAGAATTTACTTCAAACTTACACATATATAGAGGCAATTGATATGCTGACATCAGCACACGCATAGACATGATGACATCAGCTGGATCGATGCCAAAATAAACTACAATATGTGCGAGGGGCGGGGTTTGTTGTGCCTGACACCACTTGTTCAATTTTTTCTCGGTCCACTTGGATATGCACAAACCGTAGTTTAGAAAATCACTTTAAAAAACAGTTTTTTGTGATATTTGTTTTTGTTATTTAAAAGGTCGTTTACGTGTGGATGAGAGGAATCTGCATTAGTGTGAATGGGGCATTAGGAGAAGTCCTCCTGTTACTTGTGTTTACGGCACATGTTTCTTGCCTGTTTACTGTCAGGACAAATCCACTAGGCCGGAGGTGTGAAGTCCAGACCTTGTACCAGTTACCGCCTGAATAGTGTTCATCATCACCCCACTTAAATGTAATTAATTTCCCCTGTTGTAAATAACACTCATAAATCCTCTCTGTTCCTGGAAGAAGGATCCCTCCTCTGTGGCTCATCCTGAGGTTTAGGGGGAGTTTTCCTTCGCCCAAGCCCAGGGTCTAAGGGCAGAGGATGTTGTATATTGTACAGACTGTGAAGCCCTTTGAAATGTTTAGCTACAAGATAAGACTGAATTTTTCAAGCTGGGGTAGACATGCACAGACAAAATAAAAGCTCACATTTCCAGTCAGATGGAGACCCACATGCTTTTTGCTTTAACCCTTGAGATATTTCAGTGACACGTGCTGCTGTTCCAGTGTCATAAAAGCTGCTGTGAGTATGTGCTGGTGTTCCTTTTCTTCAGTGATTTTGCTTTGTTGTGTGTTTCACGGTCAAAACAGGATGGAATAACAGAAAAAGACAAAGAGAGGAATTGAAGTTTGACAGGTTTTTACTAAATAAGGCACTCAGAATGGACATCAATAAGAGATTTAGGATGTTGAACATGAACTGTGAACTGGAACACACTGAACAACAACAAGTATTTATGTTTTGGCCTTTTAGTTTTTGTTTTGGGGCTCTTTTTTTTCTAAATCAATCCAGCTGCTTTTTGGTACCTGGTTGAACTCCAAAAAACGCAGTTATACGGTCAAAACTCAGTAAAAAGTAAAAAATAAATAAATGAGAAACACTGCAAACAACAGTAAAAGCAAAAAAACAAGGAAAATGGTGTAAAAAAAAAAAAAAAAAAAAAAAAAAAGCCCAAACCTATTTTTATAGCAAGTCGTTTTCACTCACTGTTTTGTGTTTTGGCCCCATTACACAGACAGCGGGGAGCGCACTGAGCATGCTCAGATGTCTTTGGAAAGCACAAGGTCTATTCTATCAGCATGTTTGGAAATGTTTCCTATTGAGGAAACAGTTGAATTTTTATGAATATTTAAAACAAATCATGTATTCAGGACGCTCATCACAGACGCTAGCGCCTAAAGGGTTAAACATTGTTAAATACCTGTATATCAACATATTTTTTTAAACACACAAACTCCAAAAAACGCAGTTACATGGTCAAAACTCGGCAAAAAGTAAAAAATAAAGTATAGGAGAAACACGACAACACCGCAAAAAACAACAAGGAAAACGGTGTAAACAAAACAAAAAAAAAAGCCCAAACCTATTTTTATAAGAAGTCGGTCTCACTCACTGCTCTGTTTTTTGCCTCCCATTACACAGGCGGTGAGGAGTGCACTGGGCATGCTCAGATTTCTTTGGAAAGCACAAGGTCTATTCTATCAGCACGTTTGGAATTGTTTCCTATTGAGGAAACGATTGAATTTTTATGAATATTTAAAACAAATATTTTTAGAACGCCCACAACAGACACATTAGGGGTTAAATATAGCAAAAGACCTGGATATCAACATCCACTTTTATACACACAAATATTGTAATGCTGGCATCTTATAAAAAGGTGATTGGTGGAGTTAAAGACGGTGGATATGTCTAAGAAGTTTGAAAATGTGTAAAAAAGTAATATATTTATGGAAATAGGAACATCATCAGTGGAATTTTAATTTTCATCCGCCATGTGAATAGCTTTATTTATTTATTTATTCATTTATTTATTTATTTATTTTATTCATATATTTATTTTATTTTATTTGAATATTTAAAAAAAAAAAGAAATAACAAGGGGAAAAATGTTTAAAAAAGTAAAAAAAAATAATAATAATAATAAAAATACACTTAAAAAATTAGCAGAATGAAGTAAATATATTGTGTTTTACAGAGTATTGGCAAAAACTGTCTCATCATGTGCATGTGAATGTAGTTTTATCATTCTTGTTTTACTAAACAATGCATTGCAGACACATTAACAGACATGAATATATTTCCTTGATAATATTTCAGTGTGGTTCAGGAGATGGATGATAGAGCTGAGAGTATGTGTCTAAATTTAGACAAGAACGAGTACTCATAAGATGATGGCTGAGGAGTAGGAAATAGTCTGTTAATAAAATACATGTACAGTATATAACAGGAGCGTCTTTGCTGTCATCTTCCATAAAAACCATGGAAAATGCTAATAAAAATCATGCGCTGCTGTAGAGCCAGACCATCAGAGCTCGTGATAAAAGGCTAAAGAAGGCTGCGCTTACACACCGACACGCACTTATACATTCCATGATGCAAGGACAGAAATACGTATGCCTGTAGACATAATGGAAATAACAAACAGCTCATTGGGGGCTCGTTGCGATGCTCTGCTCTAACGTTTTTGAGAAGGATGTAGTTATATTTGCATGCACACAGTCGAACACACACCACTAAATTACTCCGTTGTCACGCCCATGTGCATAAGCATATGGGAGGGAGTTCGAGTCGGTGTCTAGAGTGCATATGTACGCTTTGTTTGTGCAAGAATACTGCTATGTAGAGTACGAGAGTGTGTTTATTTCTTTTTATATTTAGCCCGTCTTTATTGGGATCTCTTTTTGCCTAATTGGGCGCGTCCACACTTTGCCTAACCTCTATCCCAGTTTTTATGTGAATGCCGATTTATGTGTTCCTTTGTGTATGTGTTTTACTGGACCAAGCCATGAATTGGCATGCAATTATTTGCACTTGTATGTTGTGTGTGTGTGTGTGTGCGTGTTCGCTGCAGCGTGTGGTCAGTCTGTGGTTGCGGCAGTGGGAGGGACGGCAGGGCAGGCTGATAACAGAGTCTGAAGGGACCTCACATCCACCACCACTATTTTTACCGGACCCAAAAGAGGAGGAAGACTCGTTGCAACATATGCACAGTTAAACGCCTCACTAGAAAACAAGGCATGCAAATAGGCTGTGATATTTTTTTTTTTTTATGTACTCTCACCAAGCCTTGGCTCAACCCAGAGCTGTGCATTGGCAGCTCAGTAGCTACGTGCAGATATAATGAGTCAGTATTACTTGTTTAATAATCCTGTATTTAATATATTGTTTATTAAGACTGAATATATGGAAAAAACTGCAGTAAGTGTTAGATATTAGTGCATGCTACTTTAATTTGAAAGTGGTTTAAAGATTTTTTTTTCTTTTTTAAGTTAGATATATATTATTTGTTTATTTTTATTTATTTTAATAGTTTTTTATATGTATAATTCTAATTCTAAGACCCAGACTGACTCAGTGGTCTCATAACTCAGCCTGTTGCAAACATCACATTGACTCATCACTGTTGTTAGAGCTGACCACAGTCACTCTACATAATTAAAATCTTTAAAATTCACTTACATACAGTAAAACCAGGTAATTGGAGCCAACATGAATGACATATGTTGTATTGTTTTCAACTGTGTAATGTTTGACTTTGGTTCATTTAATGATTAATGATTGATGAATGATATTTTTATACTGCACCCACCTCTTATGCTATAATTTAATGGTTAAATGGAGTGATGAATTAGCGGCAAATAACTGTTTATTTTTACTTATTATTATTTTAACTTTTGAATTTTGATCTAATATTTGAGGAACTCCATTTTAATAGTGATCCATTCATGCAATGAATTTAGATGCAAAGCCAAACATCAGGTTTGTGCTTTTTTCCCCCCCAAAAAAGGACAATAATTTGGTTTGATCATATTTGCAATTTACAAATTGGAAAAAAAAAAAGAACCTCCACATCTTGATATGTGACAGGTGTGTTGAAGAAAGGAAAATGCTGGAAATATTGCTGCACATTGTCTTTCTTCTCTTCAGTTTAATACAGTGTTTCAGTCCATTTTGACCTTAATCAGGCCATTTATTTTAAAATATATTCAGTTTTCTGAACTCTGAGAAAAATTTTGATCACTAAATTTAATCATTTGGATTACAGGTAACAGTGGGGGGAAAAAAATCATGATTGTGGCACATTTACTTATAATGGACACCTTTTATGTCTGCAGAGTTCATGAATTAGTTGCATCCTCATTCACATAGCTGTATATTTTAGAAATCATCTAATGGTGAAGTTGAGGTTTCACACATTTAAATATCCTTCTAACCCTCTGGTCTTTATCAGAACACCCTTCTGGGGTTGGCAATAATAACCGATTCAACTCTAATCAACAGTTGAAAGTTGACTCTGGAACAACCTGCTCTTTGTGTGGATATAAACAGCTTATTTTAAGGAAAAGAAAATTGGCTATTGTTTTTTGGTGATTATTCACTAATGAAAATCTTATATGAATCTTGTATATGATATTTTCTGTTCTTGCTATTAGATCCTCCTAAAACCTGCACACTAGGCCTTTAAATGATAACTGGAGTAGTATTTGTATCATAAGTAATACATGTGCCAATAAGAGAACAGTAACAAAGAAGTCCACATCTGACCCAGAGGTTATTCGGTCACAGAACAAAATAAAGGAAAAAAAAAAAAACCCTGATGACAAAATCAGGCTGAACCAGGTTCTTGGTCTTCTGCCGTACCGTCTCCCATTCATCTCCACTTGATCCCGTCCCAGCATCTCCTCCCACATGGGGTGTAGTTCAGTACTCTGTCTTTGGGAGGAGGAACAGGGAGGCTGCATTTTCTATAAATATTCCGGTTTTGTCCGTACTGGGCTGGATTGAGCCGGTTCAGCCTCCCATGCAGGGACTTCCCGACCCGGTGGATGAGGTGTAGCTGGAGAGAGTGAGGAGAAGGAACGAAGACGCGAGGCTGTTCCTCAGCGCTGGCACTAGCGCTGCTTCTAACCCAACCTTGTAATAATCATGGCCTATGTCGGTGAACGGATCTACTGATTTCACAAGTGGATATAAGACTGTAAACCAGTAATGAACATAAAACATACAGTAGAAGAACTGAAATGATCAAATACCTCCACCCGAAGCCATGTTGAAGTGCACGGTTGTTTAATCCTTTCATGCATAAATTATGAGAACCTTAATCAAGATTTTTTTTTTTTTTTGTGAGTGTTTTTATTTGTCTTTAAGCATGTAAAAAAAAAAAAACAATGCGATTGAAAATTTTCTTATGAACCTATTTTTCATGGAGTTTAAAAAATGTCCACTTAGCTGGACACCATGCGTTTGATTTTAGAAGCAAAGAAACACATATTTACTGTTATAGTGAGTGAAAACTATGAAATAAAAACACTTTTAATGCTAATCTGATGTTTTCTCACATTTTAACATATTCCAATTCTAGTCACTACTCAATTCATGGAGATAATATGCAAAAAACTAACTAACTAACTAACTGGCTTTTTGTTAAAAAAAAAAAAAAAGGTTAATTACAGTCTAATAATAATAAGCAATTGATTTACACTCAAACATATTACTGCAGATCAGGTTTATCAAGAACAGCAAAGTTACAGTAATGGTATGAATTACAGTGTATGTGATGGTGCATAATTGTCCACTGTGTTGAACTAAAACAACAAAAAAACAACAAAATCCATGAATATACATATAAGAGATCAGCTTTGAACAGCTGTCCACTGGAGTGACCACTACGCATGAAAGGGTTAAAAATATGTTGCTGCGATTGTGTCTTTTGAATGGATTTGCATGGGTTCTGGGTCTTTGAAAATGAATAGCGTCTCCCTGAAATGCAGGGTTCCAGGGAGGTCTGAAAAAGTCTTAAAGGAGTGATATTTTGCTTTTTTAAATGGAATTATGCATTTTCAAACATTTCCCTGTGGTCTACATAAACTGTAAATGCTATGCTTGGGTCTGAATTCTTCGTTAATTCAACTCCACAGGTCCATCTTCAACCCTATTTCTGAGTAATGACACCAGAAAGGTCGTTTTGAGCGCTGGCCCTTTAAATGCAAATGAGCCACTTCACGCCCCGCCCCCTCCAGGTTGTTGACCGTGCTTTCTGTCCCGTTCAGCCACTTGTGTTCATTAATACAACCAACAACTGAACATTTTAGGTAATCGGCTCGAAGTTTGGACGTATTTTCAGTTTTTACTTCAACCGCTGCTGCTGATAAACAATTATGTCGTACTCGGAGAAATATTTGCCCGAAGTCTTGACCTTATTTGTGCAAATGCTGTGACATAACTAGTGATAGACGTAACAAATTAAGCAGGAATTAAAACCGGTTGTAGAGATCTACTCATTTTTTTACCAAAATAAATATAAAGATAGCTTTGCAGCACCTGGAGGGTTCTAATTCAAACTTTATGAACGATTAGGGTCCAAATACACAAATAAATGAAACAAAGACTAATAATAGTGGGTTTAGCAAAATATGCCTTTAAATGAGGCAAAAAACTTCAATAGCTACTTTTTATTTTTGCAATCATCCTGACTTTATATGTGCAAATGTTGTGACGTAAATAGTTATAGACGGAACAAATTAAGGAGTTAAAACAGGTTGTAGAAATCCACTTGATTTTTGCCAAAATGAATACAAAGATAGCTTTGCAGCACCTGGAGGGTTCAAATTCAAACGTTTTGAACTGTTAGGGTCCAAATACACAAATAAATGAACCAAAGACTAGTAAAAGTGGGTTTAACAAAATATGAGCCCTTTAAAAGTCTGGAATTTACAAATCTGCATTTAATACCTTAAAAAAAAGTCTTTAAGGCATTACATTTAATATGGTAGGTCTTAAGTTATGTTGCCATAAACTTGTTAGCTGTATTGTGTTTAAATGTGTCTGTTAAATGTCCAAGCTGCAAAGAAAGAAACAGTCTACTCAGTTCCAACCTGACAATTTATATTGAAATTATGAACCAATTATCGCTAACTTCGCAGCCCCCAATGAGAAATGATTCAAAACAATGTGAATCAAGATGGAGTAAATAAATACATTTCCCTAATTTTGAAGAGTCATGGATTTTTGCTTGTATGGCCTTGAAATAGGTATTAAATTCTGTTTTAAGTCATCTTAAAAAGGTCTTAGAAAGTCTTTAATGTGTAGAAACCCTAATGTAATAGTCATCTACAGGTAGTCGATGCAAACAGTGAAATAAGAAAGTATGCAGTATCTCTGACTGTTGCAAAGTACTTACCCTTAAACATACAAGGAGTACAGGTGTAGTCTACTATGTATCTCTATGTATGTAAAATGAGCACAGCTATTACCACATAATGTGCTTTACAAATAGATGCTGTTAACTTCACAGAAAAGCAGGTAGTTTTACTTTTCAGTCAGATCTCTGGTGTCACTATCCACTAAAGGAAACCCTGTATAACCGTATAATGATATATAATCACAGTTTAACCCATAAAGAGCCAAACATCCACTGTTGAACAAAATAATCTACTTTTGTAAATGTTTAATACCTGTTGATCCACTAATCCTATCAATACATGTAAATAGTTGGTGTAAAATGCAGTTTGTCATCTTTTCATAGTCATCAAATATGACTCATTTAGACGTCGAGAGGCTCCGTAGTTGCCGTAGAAATGCAGTCATTTTCTGCAACACTGATTCACCAGTAAAACTTGTGGAGTCGGATCAATGACAGTAGATGGAAAAAGTAGTTTTTATGTTCAGTTAATGATATTTTTTGTTGAAAAATTGACCATTTTTTCAGTTTTGATATAAAAACATTTGAATTTACTCTGAGCTTTTATGAACATCTACATGATCAGTGGATTAAATATAGGAAAAATCTGATGTATACCAAAAAAAGTAGAAAATACAGTGGATAATATTAGAATAAATAGTGATAAATCACTTAAGAAAGGTTAAATAAAGAGAGTAATTCATTTGTGAACTGCCACAAAAGTAGCACTGGGTCTTTATGGGTTAAAGAACGTTATGCAATTCTTAAAACTAGTCAGGATTACATGACGCAGTTGTTGAAATTAGTGCAGATTCTTGTGCACACATCAGAGGTGTCAAACTCATTTTCTTCCGGGGGCCACACTCAGCCCAATTTAATCTGACGTGGGCCAGACCAGTACAATAATAGCATGATAGCCAATAAATAATGACAACTCCAAATTGTTTTAGTGCAAAAAATAACATTCAATTATGCCAATATTTACAATTACAAACTATCCAAACAAAAAGGATGTGAATAACCTGAAAAAAATGAAATTTGTTAAGAAATATAAGCACAATTTTATCACTCGACTTATCATTTATACGTATCCAATACAGATCAGATCTACAAAGGCACAAAACATTTAGTAACAGGCAGAATATTGTTAAAATTGCCTTTCATTTTCTGTAGACATTTCAGGTTGTTCATATTTGTACAAGTTATTCACATTTTATTGTTAAAGGATAGTTTGTTAATGTAAACATTTTCATAATTTAATGTTTTTTGCACCAAAACAAAGAGAAAAAAAATGGTGTTGTCATTAATTATAGATTATTATGATATTATTTTGGAGTTTGATGCCCTAACTTGCACTTTGCAAATTCATCCCGCGGGCCGGATTGGACCCTTTGGTGGGCCGGTTTTGGCCCCCGGGCCGCATGTTTGACACCTGTGGCGTACATGGTCTTTTTAGTGCTAAGCATTCATCAAAAGACAGTTTAATGTTTTATCGTGTATTGTATGTAAACCACAGTGTGTAAGAGGACAAACTGAAGGTGCATTTTGCTGGTTTAACACCTGTCAGGACCAACAAAATCAGCATATAATATCACTTTGATACATTTAGTCCATTCATAATTATATTTTTATTAGTGTATAATCATATGGAAATAAGAATAAGGGTGGTTTTAAGAACTCAGAAGGAGGTGTTACTATTTATGAAGTGAGGTGGTGTCATTTGTTGCTTCACATTTTCTACAATATCCCAGAATGGACTTCCTCGTCTCTGTTTTTGTGTTTTATTACGCGTGCTGGCCAGTGTTATGGTGCATTACCGTCACCTACTGTGTTTGAATTTGGACTAAAAACCCCAGAACATCAAAACAAACAGATTCTATCAGGGGTATTCCATGTTTTTTTTATGGATGGAGAAGGGATTTCATTGCATTCAGCCACTCTCTGTTCAGTATTACCGATCATAATATTGGTCCAAATATTGCGAGTAGTTCTCTTGGCTTCAGGGAGACCTCCAGAACCATTGATGACTTCACGCCATCGTTTTTTTGGAAAGATTCAATATTTGGTCTGGAAATGAGCTTCGACGCTGGCTCTTTGTAGGTGGAAAAGCCCTTAGAGAGTGAGAGTGACAGAGTGGAAGAGGAGCCCAGGGGTGTGGAGGCTGTTTGTGTGAGCCGGTGGGTGTTGCCTGGGCGTGGAGTCTGCAGGAGAACAGAAGGGGCAGGCCAGGACTCGGCGGCCAGGCTTGGTGCTACGTGGTCGGCCTGGTTTTTCCCCACGTTGCCTTCCCTGCAAAGCGTAATGAATGGCTTCCTACTGGTCTGTGGCCATGGCCCCAGCTTAAAGAGTATACTTACCAAGGCCCAGAATACACACCCCAGCCAGCCAGCCAGCCAGCCAGCCAGTGTCCTGTCCTTTTGAACACTCCCAGCCACCAGTCCACCTGCTACAAAGTGCCTCAATCACAACACGGTCACATTCGCTGCAACAAAACCGGGAGACTTTCTGAACGTTTTACTCCATTTACGTTTACTACAGGTGTCTGGTTCTCTACAATCCCTTTCAAGTCGCACGTGTATTATACTACAGGAACCAGAGCAGGGTAGTACTCCAAAGCAGGCAGCGTTTTATTGTCGGGTTTACGGATGCTTAGGATCTTTACAGGAGAAATGGATACGTCAAAACAGAGGACACGTAAACCGTCTTCTCCAACGTGCTTATTTGGACTCAGCACCTAGCAGTTGGAGAGATTACCGAGTAGTATTAACAGCTTCATGTCTCTGACTGTTTAGAAACACGATTTTAGCATGTTCAGGTCCAGTGTTGTGCAAAGTACTTCCAAATTGTAATACATTACGGATTACTTGCTATTGTTATTGAAAAGTAATTCCTCACCGTACAATTTTACTGTCTCAGAATTGTCATGCGTTACGTGATTCCCCTGGTGGCTGTGGCTCAGGAGGTAGAGTGGGTCGTCCAATAACTGAAGGGTTGGCAGTTCACATCCCACTCTGTCCTCATCTGTCCTTGGGCAAGACACTTCACCCTCCTTGCCTCCAGTGCTGCTACTCAAACTGGTGTATGAATGCATATCGATGGCCAAAATACAACACCTCCTATCTGAAAAAAATCACTTTTTTCAGGAAACAAAAAAAACGTGGATCCTGGAGGATTCTGTTGGGTTTTTGTAAATTGGCTTAGAGTCTGGTTTTGACCAACTCTATATGTAAAGTGTCATGAGTTAACTTTTGTTATGATTTGGCGCTATATAAATAAAATTTGATTGATTGATTGATGGTTTAGTTTTATTATAGTATGGTCTTTGTTGTTGTTATCAGGTGACCTTCATGTCATAAGAAAGGGCAGGATTATCTTGCAGATAGACTGAAAATGTGGAGTCATCCTTCTTCTCACCATTTAATGTGAAAACTCAAAATCTAAAAATTTGCAGATAGGAGGTTTTGTTTTTTGGCCATTGATGTGAATGTTCGATGGTGGTCAGAGGGGCACGCTTATGTCAGTCTGCCCCAGGGCGGCTGTGGCTGCATATGTAGTTTACCACCACCAGAGTGTGAATGTGTGAGTGAATGAATAATGGATCCACTGTACGCGCTTTGAGTTTGCGTTCATAGAAAAGCACTATATAAATCTAACCCATTATTATTATATTATTATTATCCTGTATTACTTTGGAGTTACTTTCGTAATAAATGGCATTTGCGCAGTAGATAGCAGAGCCTTGGGATGGATAAATTTGCACCCTGAAGTACATGTTAATGGATAACTCAGTAAGTAACGCTACAGTCTACGATGTTTGACTCCCAGCAGGAACGCTTGCAATTTTTTGCAACATTTTGCATGTTCAAACAGGGGGCGTGGCACCGAGGACACTGGCAGATAAATCCGCAGTTGATAAAGAATTCTAACTAGTCATAGAAACGTTAGCTTACTTTGTCATTGCTAATCACAGGGATCATGCTAACTAGCTTCTGTAAAGCAAGGTTAGGGTTTGTAATGAGCATACATCCACGTCGCCCAGGGGTGTGTTGAGCCGCATTATGTAATAAATTCCCATTATGTAATAAAAGTCCAAAATGTAATAAGAATGTCACGTCATCTTGTAATAAAGCCGCATTATGTAATAAACTGACGCATTTTGTAATAAACAACGTCAACGCATTATATAGTACATTTTTTCACATTATGTAGTAAGTTATTACAATTTGAGAAATTTATTACAAAATGTACTTGACACATTTTTAGCTAAAAAAATTTAATAACATGGTTCATTATGTAATAACAATCCAAATTAATATAATTTCAGAGCAATTTAGAAGAAATTAGTCACAGGAGCTACAGGTAATGGAATCAGAACTTTAAGCGCACAGTTTAAAGATTAATTTAGCACATTACATTTTCCTGAAAATAAAAGTGTGTCAAGTGCATTTTGTAATAAACTTCTCAAATTGTAATAACTTACTACATAATGTGAAAAAATTTACTACATAATGCATTGAGGTGGTTTATTACAAAATGCATCAGTTTATTACATAATGCGGCTTTATTACAAGATGACGTGACATTCTTATTACATTTTGAACTTTTATTACATAATGGGAATTTATTACATCATCCGGCTCAACAGGTGCCATAAAAGGTGGGGGGGGACGTGACAAATTCATGGGGCCCAGCATTTCTGGGAGGCCCATAGAGCAGTTGAGGGGGTCCAGTGGATACAGGTTAGAAGTTGTGAAAATTTCGTATAAGGTCTGCTGTATAATAGAGGCATAGAAGCCGTGAGTCGGACATTGAAAGCATGTTAAGTTTCACTTTTGCTTCCCGACAGTGTTAGTTACGTTAGTTATGGACCGCACCCCCACGTACATACCCCCCTCCTGCTCCAACAAATGGACAAGATACTGAATTTTAATTTTAAGAAGGGCCCACAACGTTTAGCTTTCATGGGGCCCACAATTGCTAGTGGTGCCCTAGACATCTCTAATGTACTGTCTTCTGCGGCCTTCACCCATTGGCTTAAAACCAACAGGAAATAGAACTTTTCTGTCGCATTTTTCATTCCTTAAGGTCTCACGGTCTTGCTGGGGTTTTTGTTTTGTTTTGTTTTGTTTTTTTCATTTGAGCAATTAAATTACAGATGGAAAGTATGTTGTAACATGAGGACTATTGAACATGTACCAAGTAAAATATGACTGAAAATTGATTAGTATTGCCTTACGCTACTGCATTACAGGAAGAAGTAATCTGTTACTGGTAATGCATTACTTTTGTAACGCATTACTACCAACACTGTTCAGTTCAGAGCAGCTTGTGGAAATAAACCAATGTGACATTTAAGGATTTTTAAGCCTGTTCACTCTATTCCTTGACACTATGAAATGTAATATGAATCAGTGAGTTCCAATGGGGACTGTCTTCAGTGTTCTGGTTCTGCATATTGCTGCAGAGGTTACTCTGAGGTTACAACATTGGCTACACTTCAGCAGATGTCCTCGTTTTCC
Source organism: Sphaeramia orbicularis (assembly GCF_902148855.1). NCBI lineage: Eukaryota > Metazoa > Chordata > Actinopteri > Kurtiformes > Apogonidae > Sphaeramia > Sphaeramia orbicularis. The sequence goes on from NC_043971.1 coordinate 12,697,520, forward strand.
AAAGCGTGACTGTTCCTCAGGGCTATCCTATCCCGTCGACAGAAATATATTGACTTGTGATTGGTTGTCAGAGTTTGGACATGGTGGACATGTTGCAAGAAACACACAGAACTGTTGTGTACTTTTCCCAGTTTAGCATTGATAAAAACAGACTGCAGGGCTTCTACTTTCTGAATGAATAAACACAATAACTGAATGTTTGTAGAACTCTAGTCTGTTGCTACAAGTTTACACACAGAGCATGTGGGTTAAGTTGGAAAATTTGTGGTATAATTAACTTAAGGGGCACATGTTATCAAATAAAGGAGTTCTTTTTAATCAGATTTTTACAAGTACAGTGAGTTTTAGTTGAGTTTTATGTAGTATTTCATATTTTACATTTAGTGTGAAATAATGAAGGAGGAACTGATGGATTTAAGAGGTATTTTGTCTACAAAACTTGAAGATAGCTGAATTAAACCACTAGTCAGGATCATACACACTCCTCCACTTGCCACAGTTTGTCACATTATCTTTTTATACCTGCACTACTTTCCATTTATGTCTATTTCTGGCATTAAATTGAGAAATATTGCCATCTTAGGACAGCAGTTCCTGATGGTAATGGCATTATGGAACTAAATTCAGCCTGACTATGTGATTAACATGATATTAGACTAACTCAGTTAAATTGTGGGCAGGTTTTCCATCCAAAATATGTGTAGCCCCAACTCAAATTAGGAACTTCCATGTACTATAGTTTAATTGAGTTTGTCTGACTAAATTTTATTAATAACAGCCGAAATAAAAAAAAGTTTACATCAGTTTAAAGAAATTTGTTTACATTCATCTAACTCAATTATATTGTTGTTCATTATATTGTTATAAACAGACAAACAGAGCTGGTAGCGTCTGATGAAACTGTACAATCGCGGTGCATGTTGTGTTCATGTGATGGTTCATGTGCTTTTGGTGTGACATCATAAAAGAAGAAATAGAAGATTTATCAATCAAATTTTATTTATATAGTGTCAAATCCTAACAAATGTTATCTCATAAGACTTTACATTTAGAGCTTAAAACTGTGCCGATATGAGACCAAAGCTGATTTTGAAACTGATGAAAAAAATAAGATCAAAAACACAGAGATATCATGTAAAAATTAGAAAAGCACTCAGAGAGCACAGACCTCCGCCAAGGCAGATCGGTCAGCAAGCTTTACAAGCTAAAGAGCCATTTTTGTCTCGAAAAAAAGAAAGAAATCTAACTGGAGCCATAAAAAAATATTTAAACCCATGTATATTTTACCATGAGGCTGCTCTGCTGTAACCTATTTGTGATTAGTTAGCTATTTAACTTTGTATTTCCATTACAATAATGCAATGTCTGGTGCATGTATGAAATTATACAACTACAAGAAAGAAAACATTCAAGATTTGTACAATTTTCTTAATGATGGACACTATTTCCAAAACATCATTATGTTGTGTAATGGAGAAAAAGCGCAACTTTCATGTATAGTGGCTTACTTACAAACTACGAACAAATGCAAATTGAGCATCTTGTGTTGAATTTGGCAAGAAATTAATCAATTTTGGTTTTTATGCTGTCAAAAAATTACTTTATTCCGTGTAAAGCCTGTGCATTTTTGCAGATGGACAAAGTTTGAATAGATTTGGGCCTATAACAATTAGGGATGTCCCGATCTGCTTTACAGATTGGAATCGGCTGCTGATCTGGCATTTTTTAGAAGATTGGATTGGATTTAGTCACGAGATCGGGCTGATCTGGAGGTAAACACACCTCCTGCTCCCTCAAATTAAAGTTCCAGAAGGTAGGGAAAAGGAAAATTAGCTGCACTACAGTGGGAGGCTTAGAGGAATTGGAACGTCTATAGGTTTCACCTTCACTTTAAGGTCCGGTAGTGATGCACGAGTCGGACCTGTGGTGCTTTTGTGGGATCTTTTGACCCACCTCAACCCGACCCAGGAGTAACCCACTGATGTGCGCATCACTAATGTACAGTGCAGAACACACCCCCATGTAATCCCTGGACGGACCTGTCAATAGACCGGCTACAGCAGTGGCAAACATACGGCCTGCCAAAGGTTCTAATTTGTCCCATAGTATGAATTTGGAAAATGCAAAAATTATACTAAAGTTATTAAGAGACAAAGGTGTCATAGTTGTTTTAGTTCAGGTTCCGCATTCAGCCCAATTCTGATCTCAAGTAAAATAATAGTATAATAACCTATAAATAATGACTCCAAATTTAAATCAAAATTTCACTTGCGGCATTGTACCCGTGGCTAAAATGCCATCCTGTGGTGCAACAGCGGCATTGCACCCAAATGCCCTCCCATGTCCCGCATTGCAACTTTGATCGGATGGACAGACATTGATGGGACGGACATGGGGTGGGGCTGAAATGTGCATTATACAGTTGGATTGTAAAAGGTATCGGATCAGTATCAGCAAAACTAATCCTAAAAAAAATCGGATTGGTAGCAAAAAAAAAATCCAGATGGGAACATCACTATCCGAAACAGAGAAAACTTAAAAAAAAAACAAAAAAACCCCGACTCTTTCAGCAAATCTATCAATAACTGAACATGAACTCAGTGTCTCTATCCACTGTCATTGATCCAACTCCATGGGTTTTACTGGTGAATCAATGTTGTAGAAGATGACGGTGTTTCCATGGGAACTATGGAGCCTCTGAATGTCATATCTGATGACCAGGAAAAGATGACAAACTGTATTTTACATCATTTATTTACATGGATTAATAAGATTAGTGGATCTAAAGTTATTGGTCACTGGTGGATATTTGGGTCTTTATGGGTTAAAATTGTTCAAAATGTAAAAAAATAAATAAATAATATATATATATATATATATATATATATATGTATCAGACATGAAATTATTCTTTTGTGGACCAGAATATAAGAAAATTGTATTTTGAATTTTAAAACCAGCGGATTATTAAAATAATAGCATAATAACCTATGAATAATGACTCCAAATTTAAATCAAAATTGTACTGTAAAAAGTTGGTATCGGATCGGTATCAGATCATTATTGGCAAAACTAATCCTAAAAAAAATCAGATTGTATCGGAAGCAAAAAAGTCCAGATGGGGACATCACTAACAACATTAAAAAGTAATGACTCCTTCAGTTCAATTCAAAATGTTCCTTATGTTTTTTGACCAGAGGAGTCATACAGAGATGCTAAAGAACCATATGTGGCCCTGGAGCCACAGGTTGCAGACCCCTGGGTTAATCCTTTACATTCAGTACAACAAAAACAACTTCAGGCTACAAATAAAGACCCAAATGTTCCTTTAAATTCCGTGTTGTATAATCTGTCTTTATTATGATGTAACTGTTCCAGGCCAAGCAAGTCAGTGGTTAAACAACTTCAGTTTTCAGACCTTTTCCACTTGTGACTGTTTTGTTTTTATGAAAAGAACACATACACATGCTATACTGTAACCTCAATATAAACTTACAGTTAAATATAAGTATAGAAATACAGAAAAAAGTACACTGTTGTTCTGGGGGCGGGATCTTCTCCCAGCACCCACTGGACAAAAAAAAAAAAAACAGAGTAGTCTGTGGGCAAATCACCAGTCTACCACAGAGTCAAAACATATAGACAGGCAATCATATTCAGGCAATTTAGAGCTTCTGGTTCACCTAAAGTGGATGTTTTGGACTGTGAGAGGCATCCAGAGGAAATCCACACACATAGAAAACATGCAGTCGTCTACAGTCAAAGGCCCCCATCTGAACTCAGAATCTTTTGGCTCCAGGCAAACCTAGTACACAAGTTACAGCACTAATATACGCGTGGTTTAAGCCCTTTTGTTTTAGTTACTGTAGTCTGGGAGTCTTTGCTCTGTTTAGGTCATGACCGGACACATGAGTCAGAGGCGTACAGATGTAAAAGAGAGATAGGAAATAAGAAGACGTTAGTATCATTTAGTCATTTTAGCCACATCTCAGTTATGTTTTTTACATTTTAGAATTTATATCAGGTTGACTTTATACATGTCATCATTTAAGTCAGGGGTGTCAAACTCATTTTAGTTCAGGGGCCACGTACTGCCTAATATGATCTAAAGTGGGCCAGACCAGTAAAATAATATAAATAACAGGATAAAATCTGATAAATAATGTATTCTCTGCTTTTAGTAAAAGAAAAAAAAAAGTCAAATTCTGTCATGAATATGTTTGCATCTACGAATTGTACTCAAACATAACATGAATAAAAAAATGAACAACCTGAAAATTCTCAAGAAAAATAAGTGCAATTTTAACAATATTCTGCCTCAGTTTATCATTTACACATGTACATTATAACTTACAGATCACAATGGATCTACAAATGCACCAAACATTTAATAACAGGTAGAATATTATTAAAATTCTACATACTTCTCTTAAGACATTTCAGGTTGTTCATATTTGTTCAGGTTATTCCCATTTTTTTTGTAAAAGGGCTAGTAAATGTAAACATTTTGTGTATTTGACTTTTTTTTTTTACACTAAAACAAAGAGGAAAAAAAGTGTTTCTCATTATTTATAGGTTATTATGATAGTATTTTACTGGTTTGACCCAATTTAAGTTGAATTTACCTAAAAGGATTTTTACATCCTTGAATGTTGATATATTCAGTTTAATTTTTTCATTTTACACATTCATCCTACGGGCCAGATTGGACCCTTCAGCGGGCCAGTTTTGGCCCCGGGGCCGCATGTTTGACACCTGTGATTTAAGTAATAAGAATCTGAGATCTGTGAAGCTGTTTAATCTTTAAAGACCTAAACAACCACCCAAAAGTATCTACCAATCAAAAGTGTTTAATAACTTTTCCGTCACTAATCCTATTAATATATGTAAATAATTCAGGTAATATGCGTTTGTCATCTTTTCATGGTCATCAGATATGACCCGTTTGGACATTCAGAGGCTCCGTAGTTACCATGACAACACTGTTGTCATCTGCAACGTTGATTCACCAGTAAAACCCAAGGAGTTTGACTGATGACAGTGGTTGGAGACTGTCAGAAAGTGATATATTTTGCTCAACAAATCACTTTGTTTTCGTTTTCTCTGTTTTGATATAATACAGTTTTAACCTCCTAAGACCCAGCTATGGGTTTTCTGTCCACATTTGTGGACAAGAGTTTCACAACTTTATACAAAAAAAAAAGAAAAAAAAAAAAAAGAAAACTGTCCACCACAAAGGACATTCCATAAAAATTTTAAAAACTGCATCTGAAAAAACTGTTGCATCATGATGTTTCCAATATAGGCACTTATTTAATAAAATAAATAAATAAAAAAAAAATAAAAAAAAAAAAAGCTTGTACTTTGCTGATATTTCCTGGGTCTAAGGAGGTTAATTTACTCTGAGCTTTTATGAAGATCTATATTAACAGTAAATTAATTATAGGAAAATACCCAGTTTTCACAGAAAAATGGGAAGTGCAAAGAATAATATTATAATTAATAATGTTAAATTAGTTAGAAAAGGTTAAATGTAGAAAAAAAATAAGGTGGAGGTCTCAGTTTTTCTCTGTTTAGATGGCAGCAGTTTTAGCAAATCATGCTATACTTTTTTTACAAGACATGCTTTCATCTATTTTCTTGCATGTATGTCTAGTTCCGGGCTTGACAGAAGATGTAAATGCGTTAAAGATCAAATATTAAGGTCTGTTTCAGGAAGTAAATGCAAGTTTCACATTCAGGTCTGAGTTTAATATGTTAATATGTTTACTGATGATTTGATATTGATGAATAAAAGATGTGATTTTTATTAATATAAGCCTTTGTCTGTGGATGACTATAACTTGAGCTTCTATTGCCTCTATAGTAAAGAAAGCACATGTTAGCATTTCTAATAATTAATAATGTTAGAGTTGTGCCGTTTACAGTGTTATTTGTCATGTTCAAATGAAAGTAGTGTTTTAATCGTAAATATCCACATTCAATCAACTGGAAATACAAATGAATTGGGCCTTTTTGGAATAGAGTTGCACTGCTTCAAGAAACAGTGGGGATATTTAGAAAAATTATTAAAACATCATCAAAACATTTATATGATACGCATTTTTGTTTAGGGTAATGCAAACATACACACCTTATTGTTTTAATGTGTTGATGAGGAGGTGGAGCAAGCCCTCTCCTCCCACCTTCTTTTTTTATTCTATTTTATTTTTTTTTTATTTGTTCTATATTCTACTAAAAAACTTGGATTAACATCTTCTTTCATTTCGATGTGTGGCTACTGAAATGTACCTGAAAGGGCAGTTTTATATGACCTGCTTTTCCAAATAAACAAAGAATGAAAAAAAAAAAAAACATTATCAAAACATTGCTTGCATTAGTACAAAGTCTCACTTATGGAAAGATTTCTGTTGGAAAAACATAACTCGTTTCTTTATTACCCCTAACCATAAGTCACACTATACAAATGAGAATTCACAGTGCCGGAGGAACTGTAGCTGCCACACTGCACATCATTTCCACATATACTGGGAATGCCCAAAAATTAACCATTATTGGAAAGAATTACATAAAGCCACAGAAATCATTCTTAATACCTACTTACCGTTTGATTTCAAAACAATGTATTTGGGGTACATTTCTCCAGAGGTCAAAAACATAAACAGATACTTATTCAGCATATTACTAGCTGCAGGAAAAAAAGCAATAACTAAACGATGGATGTAGAAGAAGAACCGACAATAAATAATTGGATAGACATAACTATGGGAATTTATAGGATGGAAAGAATAACCTTCACTGTAAATGTGAAGGTGGATGTTTTTGTGCAACACTGGGAGGGATGGGTGAGATATGTAAAAACCTTTGAGATCTGATTCTGCTGAGATGAATGCATGAATATGAACCCAAAAATCCTCTGAAGGAAATATGTTTTCATTCATTCATTCATTTTCTGAACCCGCTTTATCCTCACTAGAGTCACGGGGGTCACTTGGAGCCTATCCCAGCTACATATGGGCGAAGGCGGGGTACACCCTGGACAAGTCGCCAGTTCATCGCAGGGCTGACATATGTTTTTGTGTTTTTATTTATCTTTATTTATACTTTGATTCTTTACTTTGAGATCCTGTATGCCAGGACCATGATGAGCTGCTGTAAATGTTTTTGTTTAGTTTTTTGAAACCCACTCTCTGGATGTGCATAGTTTGTGTATTTGTTTTTTCAATGTATGAAAAAACAAAAATCTGAATTCTTTCAATAAAAAGAGAATTTAAAAATATATACAGGGTGGGGAAGCAAAATTTACAGTATTTTGAGGCAGGGATTGAAAGACAGTGTATGACCAATTAGTTTATTGAAAGTCATGAGAATTTATTTGCCACAAGAAAATTTCTATAATAGAAAATGTTTTTATTCTATGTGTCCTCCTTCTTTCTCAATAACTGCCTTCACACGCTTCCTGAAACTTGCGCAAGTGTTCCTCAAATATTCGGGTGACAACTTCTCCCATTCTTCTTTAATAGTATCTTCCAGACTTTCTCGTAATAGTTTTGCTCATAGTCATTCTCTTCTTTACATTATAAACAGTCTTTATGGACACTCCAACTATTTTTCAAATCTCCTTTGGTGTGACGAGTGCATTCAGCAAATCACGCACTCTTTGACATTTGCTTTCCTGATTACCCATATGGGCAAAAGTTCCTGAAAAGGTATGGATAATAGTGTTAGGTATGATTATGACATCAATATATGTTTGGTTTCAAAACAATTGACGTAGTGCCTGCTGAGAAAAAACAACTAAATATTCATTGTAAATTTTGCTTCCCCACCCTGTATATATATATATATATATATATATATATATATATATATATATATATATATATTGCTTGCATTAATTTGACAGACCCCAGCAGTAACCCTGAGGATCCCCCAGGCGTCGTAGACCCCCTGTTGTAGACCCCGGTGTCAAATACCAGCCCGGACATGGACATTAACTCAAATGTATGTGTATTTGTGTGTTTGCAGGTGCTCTTTCTGCTGCGCTCCTTCCAGACTGACTCACACAGACCCCTGCCAGCAGGAAATGGCATCGGCGAAGCCCTCCGTCGGCGTATGTGGCTCGCCTCTCGGTAATCCTAGACGCACGTACACATAACCTACACACACACAGATAAGCATCCCAGCTCCCTCAGCAGAAGAATAGCTCCTTGTCTCACCGTTCATCCCCTCCCTGGCCCATGTCCGCTTCATGTCCTGCCCAGGCTTCCATTTCAAAGGGACCGCCTGCTGTCCCATCTGCCAGCCCCCCCCTCCTGCTCAAGCCCTCTCACCCAAGATCCAGGCCTCAAGATGGAGCAAAGATTACCCTGCCGGCCCCCTCCTTGCCCGGCTGAGGTCAGACCAGGGTCTTCAGCCAGCTCCCCACGCTAGGTCTACAGCAGATAACACAGGGTCGTCGGGTTAGCAACACTAGCCCTGCTAGCTCCGCTTGGTTACACTGATGAGCCTTTATTAAGATGACGAGGTGAATTCTTGCCCACCAGAGCGCGTCCACCGTCTGTTCGTTTGATCATGCTGCACGGCGCCTAGATCTAAGGACAACGCAGGTCAGAGGATCTCTGTTTTTGGAAAAAGAAGCCTCCTCTCTCTTCCAGAACACCACTAATTTGACGCGGCCACCTTCCAGAGAGGATGGAATGCATTGTTCGTCTGGTCTGACTCAGTGTTGGGTTTTGGCTTCACGCTGTCTCTGTGTTGTGTCATTTTGGACTTTTCCTGGCTCCGACAGGGTGTCAGCGCCGTAGCCATGACGGCCGACGCTCATGTAGCCCGACCGGAGTTGACTTTGGCGGGTGTGTGCGGCAGCAGGCCCGGTACCAGCCTATTAGTACATCTCCAGTGTATTGTTTGGATTGTGATCTAATGATTCTGACTTCTTACAGCCTGTTTCATAGTGTTACCTCACTTTCAAACACACTCGGCCCACTTCACAGGACTCATCCCTGCCCAAGTCTGTTCTCACTTAAGCCACACACACTCACACTCCCCCTGCCCTCTTCCCATGCTCCATCACGTGTATTGTGTATGTGTGTGTGAAGTGTGCCGGGGATTTGTGTAGGCGTGTGTGTTATTAATATCAGAGTGATGAAAATGTGACGTCAAGCTCACACACTGTCCCCCTTGTTCTCACACACACTCTTGTGGGTTTTTCACAGCGCTGTGGTCGTACCCTTGATTGAGCACACACATAAACTGAACACACACACTTTGCCACACATGCTGTCAATGCAAAGCTGCACATTTAATACTCTCCCTGCGTTTTCTTTGCTAAATATAACATACTCGTATCAGCAGAATAAATCATAAGATTCGTAGTAAACATTTGCAAAGTGGTTCACTGTGTTCAGGGCTTGATTATGTGTTTATGTGTGTGTTTTAAGTGAATTACACAGATTCACAGTGCTGCAGCTGTGGGCATCTCATGTGATGGTCTCACATTATTGAGTTCAAAGATTCGCCCTGAATGAAAACACATACTATCCCATTAAGCATCCTGTCCTGTGAGCACTAGACCCAATAATAACAGTAAGGTTTTGTTACATTTCATTGACCGTCTATCACCCAACAATGCCTTCATGCACAAACGGGAATAGTGCAGAAGAAAATACTTGTTTCTTTTGGTCAGTTGACTGAGCACAAGTGAGATGAATCAGGTCAGTCAGTTGGAAGTCAGTGGTTCCTAATGTTTTTTTCTCCATGAAAAGCAGTTAGATATAATCATGTGTCCCATTATTAAGCCACTATATGCCATTCAAAAGGTTTTTAACACTAATATGTAAAGGAGTCTGTTTTTTGGAATAATTTTCATGCTAATCAACTGTTATCATTAGCATATTATCTCAGCTATTTATTAAATTTAGCTGCTTATCAGAATCAGAGTACTTCGTTTTATGTATTGAGAGAAAATCCTTTTTAACGTGGCTCATTCACAATCAGACAAAAAATAAAACACACAGAAAGCCTAAACAGATGAATTACCGCATAAAAAGCAGTAAAATATTTATTTATGAATAAAAATATTCTACGTAAAATAAACTTATTAAACTGTTTATGTTTACTACTCACTATAAACACATGTAATTGATTGGAGTCATTTAGGTTCTTCATGTAAGATTTCTGTATTTTTGAGTGCGTACATGAAGTTTGGGTTGAAGTCTGGGCTAAAAGGTTAAAGGTCAAGGTTAACTCACTTCATGAGTTGAATGAGTTTGTTCTCTGCATTTTACCCATCCTAATACACATAACACATAGCAGCTAGCATTAGCATTAGCAATTAGTATTAGCACTTAACTCTTTAGAAGCACCAACTACTGATCTTCTTCATATATATGTATATATGTACTAGGGATGTAACGATTGCCGGTATAACGATAAACCGCGGTAAAATTGCAGACGGTTAGTAATACCGTTTAAATTCTAATTATCATGATAACCATGTTTGATTACCACACTTTTAGGGGAAAAAACGCCTATGTAATGCTATGCTTTTATGTCCAATATTTGAGTATAGTTTCAAATTTATTACAATTTTAATTGTATATACCTAATATTTGGAACCAATATTCACTTTTAAAGTCTTTGAAAAGGTTCTTTAAGCATCTGTGTGTTATTTATGCAATTAATTATATACATTTTTCAAAATGGATTTTATTTTTTTTTTGTGTGTTTTCCGGCCTTTTGTGTTGATATAGTAGGTTAAAGTGAAAAAATAACAGGCAGATGATATAGATGAAGTTGTGCTGAAAAAAAAAGATCCCAAACATGGGTATAGTAAACATTTGTTTATATAGTATATAAAGGCAAAATCAAAGGGACTGAAAACGGCCTAAATAGGCTCAGATCCCTAAGGGTTAATACTTGAATGTTTCTGCCAACAGAAAGTACATTGTGCCAATCTTTTATTTATTTATTTATTTATTTATTTATTTATTTATTTATTTTCAGAATTCAGCTTGGTTAAATTATTTCAGTGTGTGTAGTAGTGCTTTTTGAACATTTTGAGCACAATTTCAATAATACCGCGATAATAATGATAACCGTGATAATTATGGTCACAATAAATGTGATATGAAATTTTCATATTATTACATCCCTAATATGTATGTGTGTGTGTGTGTGTGTGTGTGTGTGGTGGAAGTGCTAACCAACCAACCAACCAACCACAAATCAGTATACTGGACTGTTATAACAGCAGACGAGACCCTCCTTAAATTTGTAATGGCATTACCATTAACAACCAGCTCCTTAAATACTTGGACAGTACCTGAAGAACATTCAAACTCCACACAGAAATACCCACAGTGGTTGGTGCTGGAATCAACCTCCGGACCTTCGAGCTGTTTAGTAAAAAACTGCATATATAGACACCGTCTGAGCCATATTTTCAGACCCAAACCCCTGTCGGTGCTTGAAATGCAACATTATTTTCCTTCTGAAATCAGACAAGGATTCTAAAATTAGAACTTTGATTTTACATAATCTTTTTAGGAACTTTAGGAACTCTTATGAAGTGCCTAAAAATGCTAAATGAATGTACTAAATTCTACTATTTTGACAACATATTTACATTTAAATAGGATCTGTAGTAGTCTGCAACCCAGTAACCCTCCCAACACTGTTTATATTATATATAATTACAAAAAACATGTAACTAATGTGTAGTTTTTTTATTTTTAGTTTGCCATATCAGGCTTAGGCATTACATGCAGATAAGTATTTCAACTATTTCTTCTCTGCTCCACAGCTTCACTAGTTTCTATGTCCTTTCAACCCCAGCATGTGGTTTTCAAAGGGCTTCATTTGAGTCATGTTGACAGTCTGCTTACTAGTTAAAGCACTTTCACAGAAGATCCGCTTGACATCAGTTTCTAATTCTGTTTGGCTGTTTTTCTTTCTTAACAAATGCGAGGAGTCCCCGTCGAGGTAGTCGCGTCCCGCTGGTTAGGAGACATCGATTTAAGTCATCGATCATGTGAGACGTCCACCGTTCCAGTTGGCAGCAGAGCTTCCTGCTTTCATGTGTTGCTGCAGATGTGGACTTTGTTCCTTGCACTTTTCAGTGGCTTTAATTAGAGACATGGTTGAAATGCACGATCCTGGTGACACAGCTAAATTAACATCTGACAGAGATGTCTGGGCGAGGTGAAGCTGTGCCTTCACAGTACAGATACATGCATTTATAGGGCTTCAATTAAAACATTTACATCAAATGTCTTTTTATAAGGTCAAATATAAACTCCTTTTACCACCATGTGCTGTGGGAATCATGATCTTTGAGATGACACACTAATCACATTTGTCATAACACGACCACAACAGCCTGTAAGTTACAAACAGGCACTGACCTAACCTAGTAGTTTGTGGTGGAGAGATAATATTTTTTCCAAAACAAGTCTTCTTTTGATTTTTATCGCAGAACAGATGATCAGTGACTGGAGGCTGTCTAGTCCAGCTAATAAAAGAGCCATTATAAAAGACTTTTTTTTTTCTTTTTTTTTTTGCATGATCTGATTGTAATCTTGACATTATAAATTATTTATTATTTCCTCTGCCAAGGAGGTGATGTTTTTGCCAGTGTTGGTCTGTCTGTCTGTCTGTCCATCCATGTGCAAGATAACTCAAAAAGTTATGGACGGATTTGGATGAAAATTTCAGGAAATGTTGATACTGGCACAAGGAACAAATGATTACATTTTGGTGGTGATCGGGGGGGCACTGATCTGCCTTGGCGGAGGTCTGCGCTCTCTGAGTGCTTTTCTAGTTTTATTTTAATTGATAATTTTCTCTTTGTGCAAGATAAAAACTGAGAATGTATTATTGAAATTACAATTACATTGGTATAAATCAAGATTATAATAGTTTTGGATTTTTCATTATAGTTTAGTTTTATTTAGTTGTGACTTTTTTTTCTCTAATTCAGTTAGTTTTAATTCATTTTTAGAGCAGGTTTGCTAGTTTTTATTAGTTTTCACTTTTTTCTAAATGCTTAATTTTAGTTTAGTTTTAGTATTAATTTTAGTTTTGTCATATCTTTTCTCTTCTTCGCCGTCGTATTCAAATAAATCCCAGACAGGACTCTGCTTTCTTAGTCTCCATGTTTCCAGGTAGAGTGGGGACCAGAAGACGACTCTAAACCACAAGTGATGAGAAGTGACGGACCGTCAAGTGTCATATGGTGCCATTAGCTAAAATTGCTAGAGCGAAATAAATCGATTTCGTATCAGTCCGACGTTCACAAAGACGAAAATGAAGGGAATTTTTCCATAATTTTTGTACGTTTTAGTTACTTTTGTAAGCACACAATACAGTTTCAGTTAGTTATCGTTTTTTCTTTTATTTATAGTTTTTATTTATTTCAGTTAATGAAAATGTTTTTTCAATTCTAGTTTTCATCATTTTGTTAGTTTTCATTAACAATAATAACCTCGGTATAAATGACGCTGAAATGACAGCTTCTGTTCACTTTTCTGTCTTGTTTTCAGGCAGAACAGCTGTGTGGTGACCAGAGGAGCTTTTCTTGATGTGTTGGTTTGTCTCTGTGGGCCCAGGATCAGTCTTCTGGATGGTGAGTACAGCTGGAGAGAACACGATACATGTTTGATTTCATTTTTAGCCCCTTTTTTAGCAACACTGTTCATCCCAGGCTGGAATAAATGGAAGAAACCTACAGGTACAAGTCTGGGTTTACAGTACCCAGGCTTTTAACCAGTATCACAAGGGAGGCTGATTAAAATAGTGATGGTCAGAATGTGTGGTAGAAAATATCCATTCATTAAAAATATGTCATTAACTCAACTTAAACATACTAAGGAGTTTCAGTAAGTGTTTGATTGATGACTAAACTTTACACAACTATGAATGTTTCACATTTAGAGACGAGTATTTTGCATAGAGTTCTGCCACAGACTTAAGCATTTAGAGCAGGGGTGTCAAACTCATTTTGGTTCAGGGGCCATATTTGGCCCAATTTGATCTCAAGTGGGCCAGGCCAGTAAAATAATAACTTAATAACCTATAAATAATGACAAATCCAAGTTTTTCTTTTTGTTTAGTACAAAAAACCCCAATTAAATTATGAAAATATTTACATTTTACAAAAAACGTGAATAACCTGAAAAAACAGAAATTTATTTTGAAAAATCAATGCAATTTGAGCAATATTATGCCTCAACTTATTATTTATACATGTACATTTACACACAGTGTTACATAAACATTTAGTAACAGGCAGAATATTGTTAAAATTTGGGAGTTTGGAGCTAAAATTTGAACAATTTCTACAATATTACATCTCTTATTATTAACACAACTACAGATCACAGTGGATCCATAAATGCACAAAACATTTAGTAACAGGCAGAATATTGTTAAAATTGCACATTTCGGGTTGTTCATCTTTGTTTTTATTTATGTATTTATTTGCATTTTATTGTGAAAGAATAGTTTTGTAAATGTTAATTTAAATTTAAAATTTTTTCCACATAATTTTTCATAAAGAAAATTTGTCGTTGTCATTATTTATGGGTTATTGTGTTATTTTTACTGTAGATCACACTGGTCTGTATGTAAACTATTATAACCTTGCATCACGTTGACTTTATAGTTGCAAGAATAACAGCAAAATGTGGACAAAAAAATTTCCATGTGTTTTTTGACAAAGCCACACGGAGCCCCTTGAAAAGGGCCCAGGTGTCACATGTGGCCCCAGAGCCACAGGTTGCCCACCCCTGGCATTGACAGAAAACAAAGTCTTAGCTGAATCTACATCAGCGTCGATTCAAATTGATTTAGAAACCGTTTCCAGCTCAAAATGGCAGCACCTTCCTAAAAAGATAGCGACTAAAATGTCTCCGTGTCTCCTCTTGCTGCCCTCTGTCTTCTTCTCTTGTTCTTCAATACATGTTGCCGATGTCAGCAGTTGCTATTGAATGTAGCAGCAACTGTGTTCCCTCCATTTGCTGTGAATCTGACTTCGACTGTTCTCGAACAAACAACCACGTAACGTTTGGCGGCGAGGCTGTCCACCGCGCTCTCCATTTAGACCGTGGACAGAAGTCATCTTCATGTCCCGGGCTGTTCAGTGAAGCCACCCTGCACCCCCCAGCTGTGCGTCCATATCCATGTGTGTGCGTACATTGGTGTGGATCCGTGCGCGGGCTTTGTGCACATGTGCGAACACCAGCGGGGGTCTCCGCACTGGAGGAATGTGAAACCGAAGGCGAGCGATCTCTGACAGATGGTGGGATTGCGCCTATGACCCAGTTTATGGAGGAGAGGGAAAAAAAAAAGACAGAGAGGAGGGGGGAGGCACTCATGTTTTTGGCCGGCCATGTGCTGAACACATGTCGGTCTTGACAGTGGAAATACCGAGGATTTCTCAAAACAAGCCTGTAGATTCAGGCCCCGGCCCCTTACATAACCAAATAATCACCCTGCTCATTCTAAGGAACATTACAATTCTGTTCAGTGGCTGTTTCTTCTTCCTTTTTGTATCCTTCACTTTCGCTTTTTTTGTTTCTTGGACATTTTGTCCAAATCCAGAATGGTCTAAAGAGCACATAGTATCACATTGAATCAAGTCACATTCACTATATTAACCCTTTCATGCATAGTGGTCACTACAGTGGACAGTTATTCTACAGCTGTTCTATTGTATATTCATGGATTTTGTTGTTTTGCTTGCATATCAACCAACACAGTGGACACTTGTGCAACACCCCATACATTACAATTCATACCATTACTTTTCCTGTTCTTGCTAAACCTGATCTGCAGTAATATATTTGAGTCTAAATCAATTGCTACTTGTTATTAGACTGTAATTTAAATTTCTTTTAAAACAAAAAGTTGTTTTTTGGTTTTTTTTTGCATATTATCTGATTGAGTAATAACTAGTATTATAGTATGTTAAAATGTGAGGAAACATCAGATTCATAGCATTAAAAATTATTTTATTTCATAGTTTTCACATATTATGTCAGTAAATACATGTTTCTTCGCTTCAAAAATTAAAAGTATGGTGACCAGCTGAGGGGACATTTTTGTAACGCCGTGAAAAATAGTTTCATAAAGAAATTTCAATCACATTGTTTTTTTCATGCCTAAAGAGGAATAAAAACATTCAGGAAAAAAATCTTTATTTCGGTAATCATAATTCATGCATGAAAGGGTTAAATCCTTTTTCCCATTTTTTTCTTTTAACCAACACCCTTCTTGAAGTACAAACCTTATGCCAGGCATTCTAAGTATGTGTTCTTGTTCAAATTAACCTTATAGTTCTGTACACTGGCTGTCTTCTTCCTTATTCTTTTCATTTCAGTTTCTTTTATCCTTCACTTTCACTTTTTCTGTTTCATGGACATTTTGTCCAAATCCTGAATGGTCTAAAGTAAACAACTCACATTCACCGTATTACATCCTTTTTCCCATTTTTTTCTTTAAACCAGGACCTGCCTTTAAATAGGAACCTTGTGCCAGGCATTCTATGTGTTCTTATTCAAATTAACCTTATAATTCTGTACAGTGGTTGCGTCCTCTTCCTTATTCTTTTCATTTCAGTTTCTTTATTCCTTCACTTTCACTTCTTCTGTTCCTTGGACATTTTGTCCAAATCCAGAATGGTCTAAAGAGCACGTAGTATCCAGCCTAGAGAAAGTAAACAAGTCAAATTCACCATATTACATCCTTTTTCCCATTTTTTTTTTTTTTTTTTTTACCAGCACCCCCCCTTTAAGTACAAACCTTATGCCAGGCATTCTAAGTATGTGTTCTTATTCAAATTAACCTTATAGTTCTGTACACTGGCTGTGTCCTCTGTACACTGGCTGTGTCCTCATCCTTATTCTTTTCATTTCAGTTTCTTTTGTCCTTCACTTTCAGTTTTTCTGTTTCATGGACATTTTGTCCAAATTCAGAATGGTCTAAAGAGCACATAGTATCCAGCCTAGAGAAAGTAAACAAGTCCCATTCGCCATATTAGGTCCTTTTTCCCATTTTTTTTTAACTAGCACCCTCCTTTCAGTACAAACCTTGTGCCAGGCATTCTAAGTATGTGTTCTTATTCAAATTAACCTTATAATTCTCTACATTGACTGTGTAATCTTCATTATTTTTTTCATTTCAGCCTCTTTTATCCTTCACTTTCACTTTTTCTGTTGTGTAACTGCACTTCCACACAAACCAAATATCAATTTAAGAGGCCACATTTAGTCAGAGTCCATATAAAAACAGCAGGGTTTAGGATTGTGCAGTATCCAGCATAGAGAAAGTGAATTCACATTTACAGTATTACCTCCTTATGCTTATTTCTTATTACCGGCGTCCTGCTTTAAGGGGAAAGTTTTTACAGCCAGTTCCTCACAGTTCTGAACATGTATTTTTGTGATTGGGATTGTAAGTGTATGTGTTCTTATTCTAATTTACATAATTCTCTACACTGATTGTGTTTTCTTCTTTATTTTTTTAATTTCAGCTACTCTACTTCTATTCTTATTTTCTGACATATTGTTGTTTTGTTTTTTTTTATTCATATTGTTGCACTGACTGGAGTAGCACTCCTACTTTAATTATACTTTTCTTTTTTCTTTTGTTCAGACAAGGTATAGTTTTTAGATCAAGGGTGTCAAACTCATTTTAGTTCAGGGGCCACATTCAGCTAAATTTGATCTGCAGTGGGCCGAACCAGTAAAATAATAACATAATAATATATAAATAATGTCAACTCCAAAATTTTCTCTATGTATTAGAATAAGTAAAATTAAACAATGAAAATGTTTACATCTACAAACTATCCTTTCAAACAATGTGAATCACATGAACAAACTGAAAAAATAAGTGTAATTTCAACAATATTCTGCCTCAGTTTATCATTTCTACATGTACGTTATAACTTACAGATCACAGGATCTACAAATACACAAAACATTTAGTAACAGGCAGAATATTGTTAAAATTGAACTTACCTCTCTTAAGACATTTCAGGTTATTCACATTTTTTGTGAAATTATGCTTTGTTTTAGTGGAAATACATGAAAATATTTACATTTACAAAGAGATAAATTTAGAGTTGTCATTATTTATATGTTATTACCTCCGCCAAGGAGGTTATGTTTTTGCCAGGGTTTGTTTGTTTGTTTGTTTGTCTGTCCGTTAGTGTGCAACATAACTCAAAAAGTTATGGACAGATTTTGATGAAATTTTCAGGGTTTTTTGGAAATGGGATAAGGAAGAAATGATTAAATTTTGGTGGTGATCAGGGGTGGGGGGGCCCATGGGGGGGGGGGGGCGCAGACCAGAAAATTTCATCAAAATCTGTCCATAACTTTATGAGTTATGTTGCACACTAACGGACAGACAAACAAACAAACAGACAGACAAACAAACCCTGGCAAAAACATAACCTCCTTGGCGTGGGGGGGCCCACGGGGGGGGCCACTGATCAGCCTTGGCGGAGGTCTGCGCTCTCTGAGTGCTTCTAGTTATGATAGTATTTTACTGGTCCTGCCCACTTGAGATTGAATTGTTGTGAATGTGGAACCTGAACTGAAAGGATTGTTAATATCTTAGTGTAATTTTTGCATTTCACAAATTCATCCCATGGGCCGGACTGGACCTTTTGGCGGGCTGGATTTGGCCCCCGGGCCGCATGTTTGACACCTGTGTTTTAGGTGTTACCTGACTACGCTTTGTCAGAACAAAAGAAAAAAGAAAAGTATGATTACATTAAGTGGAAGACAAAATGAACGTCATTAGCCAGCACTCCTAAATTCATTGCACACACAATGACAATAAATTCTATTCTGTTCTGTTCTATTCTATTCTATTCTATTCGATCCTTCACTTTCACTTTTTCTGTTGTGTAACTGCACTTCCAGACACACCAAACCTCGACTTAAGAGGCCACATTTAGTCCAAGTCCATATAAAAGCAGCAGGGTCTACAGACTGGGCAGTATCCAGCATAGAGAAGGTGAATTCACATTTACAGTATTACCTCCTTATTCCCATTTCTTGTAACTGGTACCCTGCTTTAAGTGGGAAAATTGCATTTACCAGCCTGTTCCTCTTAGTTCTGAACGTGTATTTTTGTGCCTGGGATTGTAAGTGTGTGTTCCCTTTGATGCATGCGGACTCATAAAACCCCCCCCTCCAGCCATCACTTCACATCTAACACATCTAAGCCTTCTGTTTCTACACTCTATATCAGCAATGAATCAAAATGAATCACATTGTCCCATCTATTAGAATCCTACACCTCCAAACTCATCACTTTTTTGACAGGGATAATGCAGTTCTAAGTAACTCCAATATAGAACATGCACAGAGTTTATAGGTTTCTACATATAAAGTATAAACAAAACATATAGTTCTCATTCTCATAAAACCACTGTACACTACCATTAAAGGAATACGATAAAATACATATCCCAAAATGCATTGTAGAATTAGCTAAACATGGTTGCAGCTCCGGTTTGCCCTTAACCTTTGCTGTAAAAGCTTTTACAACACAATTTTACTGTTCCTTTTATCGACGCCGAAGTGTTTTTCTGACAGATGCGCATCGCAAAGCCATGACGTCAAATTCACGTGTCCACTCTGCTGGAAACCTGTAACAGGCAGCAGTTACAGTCGAAATGGAAGTAGCAATTGAAAGAAAACTTCATTTCACCAAAGACGGATGACAGCAGTTCTGGTTGTAATGACTGTAAAATGATACATCGTGGGTGGAAACACTGGCATTATGCTGAAACATCTTTGTGCACAGCATGGGCTTAAATTCCAGGAATGCCTTGTATTTGAGTCTCTGCTTCCCAACTGAGCAGCATGTTGTAACAGTAGCGGACCAATGCCGTACAAATGTTTTCTTCTACTCGCTGCTTTTTTAACCTTTTTTTTTTTTTTTTTTCACTCATTATTGCATTGTAAAATATGATTTAGCCCATTTGTTGTGCTAACATACACTGTCCGACCAAAAAAAAAAAAGTTGCACATGCCATATTTGACTGCACCGCCTTTGGTTTTGATAACAGGAGACATTCACGTCTTTTTTTTGCCACATAATGCTTATGTAGTGTCACAGTTAGGTTCATAATATTTTTTTCCCTTTCATTTTTATATTAATGGTTTATTAGATACATGGATACATGGCTGGCTGGATAGATAGATTAGATAGATAGATAGATAGATAGATAGATAGATAGATAGATAGATAGATAGATAGATAGATAGATAGATAGATAGATAGATAGATAGATAGATAGATAGATAGATAGATAGATAGATAGATAGATAGATAGATAGATAGATAGATAGATAGAAGGAAAAGAAGGAAGGAAGAATGGAATGACGGGAGGATAGATAGATAGATAGATAGATAGATAGATAGATAGATAGATAGATAGATAGATAGATAGATAGATAGATAGATAGATAGATAGATAGATAGATAGATAGATAGATAGATAGATAGATAGATAGATAGATAGATAGATAGATAGATAGATAGATAGATAGATAGATGGAAATTCAAGTGGTGATAAATTCAACCTTACAATGTAATGTTCCTCGGGGCTATCCTATCCCGCCGACAGAAATATATTGACTTGTGATTGGTTGTCAGAGTTTGGACACGGTGGATATATTGCAGGAAACACACAGAACTGTTGTGTACTTTTCCCAGTTTAGCATTGACAAAAACAGACTGCAGGGCTTCTACTTTCTGAATGAATAAACACAATAACTGAATGTTTGTAGAACTCTAGTCTGTAGCTACAAGTTTACACACAGAGCATGTGGGTTAAGTTGGAAAATTTGTGGTATAATTAACTTAAGGGGCACATGTTATCAAATAAGGGAGTTCTTTTTAATCAGATTTTTACAAGTACAGTGAGTTTTAGTTGAGTTTTATGTGGTATTTCATATTTTTACATTTAGTGTGAAATAATGAAGGAGGAACTGATGGATTTAAGAGGTATTTTATCAACAAAACTTGAAGATAGCTGAATTAAACCACTAGTCAGGATCATACACACTCCTCCACTTGCCACAGTTTGTCACATTATCTTTTCATACCTGCACTACTTTCCATTTATGTTTATTTCTTGCTGTAAATTGAGAAATGTTGCCGTCTTAGGATGATGGTTACTGATGATCCTGATGATGAAGTATTCAGCAGCTTTACATACAGCACAAGAAGACAAAAAACAAACAGACCAAAACACAACATAACAGTGGGTTAGTAGCCAGGATGACATTAAGGTTAGTATACATACTCTAAAAGACACTTGCTAAAGAACTAAAGAACTACCTCTAAAAGAGTTTCCTGTACAAAACTGTAAATAAAAACTTATGATTGTATTTAGTCGCTTTGGAAAAAAGCGTCTGCCAAATGCATAAACATATTTACATATTTCAGGGCAGTGATATAAAGTGAAACAGTGATTTAAGTGTAACGGTTATTTAAGTGATCTATGGTGGTTCGAAAAGTAGGTGTAGTCCAACTACATAAGGTGCTTGGATATTTTAAAGTCTCATTGGATCAGTCCTGATGTGGTCATGTCTGAGACTGAGACCAAGACACCCCCCGACCACTCAGTGATGAGTTGTACAGTCTGATGGCCAGGGGGATGAAAGAGTTCCTGAGCCTGTTAGTGGAGCAGGTCAGAGACAGCAGCCTGGAGCTGAATAGGGACCATATATATTTATGAACATTGTTTTATAAAAAATACACCCATGTAAATATGCCAGAATTAGTAAAAATCACTACTTTTCATCTGCATTCATAGTGGCATTAATTTTTGATTATTGATTATGGAGAATCGGACCACTGCATCAAGTCTTCATCACATCCCAAATTAGAATCTGGACTTTATGGTGGTTAATAGGGATGCACCCACCTGACTTTTTCAGTTCTGATGCCGATACCGATGCTGAGGCCTTGCGTATTGGTCGATACCCAATACCGACCCGATATTGTGATTGTGATCACTTTGCTTTGTGTGTTTGTTTGTGTGTTTGTTTGTTTGTTTGTTAGCAACTTTACAGGAAAACTATTTCAACCATCTTTACCAAATTGTACCCACAGATAGGCCTAGGCCCTGGGACCAACCCATGAAATTTTGGGCCAAGTAGGCCAAAGTTCAAGGTCACAGCAAGGTCACAAAATCTACAATTTCCTATCTCTCATCATTGAGCAATTTTCGAAAATTCATAAAAAATTTAAAAAGGCTCCGATTACCCTCCAATTTGATCCACCTGTATCTTATAACAATATCTTGTATCTGGCACAAAATTGTCCACATCCACTGTGGAATGTGGACTCTGTGGACATTTAACATTGAAAATCCCATTTACTACACATTTTTCATGATAAGTCAACAAATATTGATTGGAATTTAATATAATTTGACATAAACATGACTGGTGCCAAGCTTCAGCTTTTTCTGCTGCATGGCACAACCTTGAAACTGTTTAATTTAAAAAGAGTCGATCCACACATGCAAACCGTTGGGGGTGCTTGGCGGAGGTTTGCGTTCTCTGAACACTTGTTGTGATTTTTTCATTCATTCATTCACTCATTATCCTCCGCTTTATCCGGGGCCGGGTTGCAGGGGGAACAGTCTAAGCAGGGATGCCCAGACTTCCCTCTCCCCAGACTCCTCCTCCAGCTCTTCTGGGGGGACCCCGAGGCGTTCCCAGGCCAGCCGAGAGACATAGTCTCTCCAGCGTGTCCTGGGTCTTCCCCGAGGTCTCCTCCCAGTGGGACATGCCCAGAACACCTCCCCAGGGAGGCGCCCAGGAGGCATCCGAAACAGATGCCCGAGCCACCTCAGCTGGCCCCTCTTGACGCGGAGGAGCAGCGGCTCTACTCCGAGCTCCTCCCTGGTGACTGAGCTCCTCACCCTATCCCTAAGGGTGCGCCCAGCCACCTGACAGAGGAAGCTCATTTCGACCGCTTGTATCCGGGATCTGGTCCTTTCGGTCATGACCCAAAGCTCATGACCATAGGTGAGGGTAGGAACGTAGATTGACCGGTAAATCGAGAATGATTTTTTTTTTTTAATTTGCAAAATGTGACACATACACATATTTACACAAACGTCATTTCACACAACAATAGCGGACAATACAACATGTAACATATGCAAAGATTATTGGACATATGACGACGTAGAAAATACACAGATCTTACAAAGACATCCGATATTGTTGATTTAGTGCAGAGGTTCTCAACCTGGGGGGGGGGCACTCTTGTGGGGGGGCGCGAGCACATGGGGGAGTTCGCGAGTAACATCGTCGTGTGTGCGTGCAGGTGCGTTAGCGACTACTGTTGTACATCACAATAGTATAAATCTCTCGGGGGGGGCATATTGTTACAGTTAAATGTACTCAGTTCCCGTTCCTACTTTTAGCAAAGCCACGAAATAAAGTGGTTTGATAAGAGGAAAAAAAAAAAAGCAAAATCAGACACTTATCTTAAAATGTGAATGAATTCGATGTGTTTCCTTTTACGTGGTCAGATAAATGAACTCCGTCCTGGTGTCGTGGAAGTGGCAAACAGAAAAAAAAAAAAAAGCCACGTTACATAATTAGACTTCCAGTATGTTTAGCACATGGGATTGATGTCTATGACAGCTTGGTAAGCCATGTAGTTCTAAATTAGGCCGCTCGCA
This sequence comes from Sphaeramia orbicularis, assembly GCF_902148855.1. Lineage (NCBI taxonomy): Eukaryota > Metazoa > Chordata > Actinopteri > Kurtiformes > Apogonidae > Sphaeramia > Sphaeramia orbicularis. The sequence goes on from NC_043971.1 coordinate 12,721,251, forward strand.
CCCATTTAACTTTAAGATGTGATTTTTTTTTTTTCGCCTCGTGTTATAAATACGCACCAACCGCTGGAATCCAACGTCGAGAGCAGAGGTTTGTATCCAACGCCTTCTGCCCCCTTTATTAAATGCTTCACCATATTCCAGCCCATTCATTAAAATGTAAGTTATTCTTTTTTACCAACGCATATTCATAGACATAAACCACCTTCTGCATTTAAGGAGTTGCACTTAGGCTTATTTGACTCCCTTAGTTAAAGTGAAATTAAGATACTTGTACTTTATTTCTGCAGCTTTATACATTTACTCCACACATATATCCTACTTTTTACTCCACTACATTTGTCTGATACTTGTGTCAGAAGCCAAGCATCTTCAAATGTGTTGATACTGCATATTTGCTATAAACAAAGGTTTTATTTGATGAGAAAGTTCTTAAAATGCACCGTCAAAGCTCTAAACAGGCCGGTTTTTCTAAACTCATTAAAAAAAAGGACATTTTAGAGATATGTGGTTGACACAGGGCAGTGACGATCCTACAGGATATTATGTGTTCTTATAAAGTAAACTCCCAACTGTTAATAAACTGTTAAACTGAGCTCCTCTTTTAACATTTCCATCACGTAAAAGCAACATATACATTAAAATGTAGTGAAATGAATCTGAAAATAGCATATCATCGCTGTCGGGTGGAAACCTCATAAGTCCATTTTTGGGGTTTTTTTCTGTCATAAAACGATTCTATTATTCAGTCTTCACGTTTTAGAAATATTTAACCAATGAAAAGGGTTGAAAACTACTTGTGACTCCATTCGTTTATGTAGAGTATATATCATTTTTCCAGTTTCCTGAAAAATATCTGCTTTGGGCATTTGAAGTTTCCACCCGTGACAAAATATAACACTTTCTTTTTGGAATTAAGAACCTTTACTAGTATTTGCACTGTTGGCATTTTTTTTTTACTTAGAATTAGAAAAGTATTAGATTGGAACTTAAGTACAGGATCTAAACATGACTGGGCAGTTTGTTGACATTCTTATTTGTGAACATGGTCGAATAATAGTTAATAACACTGGTCTACAATTTTTTAGAAATGATTTGCTTCTGACATTAAATGTGCTAAATGTTACATATTTTAATAAGATTAATTGGAAAATAAATGACAAAAGTGCCGGTTTGCTAATGTTTTCAAGGTATATGATTAAGTGTCATTACACATATATATTGGTTTATGTACATTTATATAATAGTTTTATAAATCTTCCACTGAATAGAACCTGTAAAGTGAATGTATTCTAATGTGCAGACAGTGTTTTGAAGTAGATCTTGTAGCTCTGAGACAAATATTCCTTTTGACTCAAACCCATTCTCTCATTAATTCTTAAATTTCACATTTTGACCCAAGGCTGTATCTTGGAAAGTTCAGCCAACCAGCATTTTTGACTTGATTTTTCTTTATCAGTGACTCTCATGTGGTAAAATTTCATTACTTTTATTCTGGAAGCATTTTCCTTGTAGACCAGTGTAATTACCTCAGCCAGGAGGTATTGTGATCGCTTTGCTTTGTGTGTTTGTTTGTTTGCGTGTTTGTTTGTTTGTTAGCAACTTTACAGGAAAACTATTCCAACCATCTTTACCAAATTGTACCCACAGATAGGCCTAGACCCCGGGACCAACCCATTAAATTTTGGGCCAAGTAGGCCAAAGTTCAAGGTCACAGCAAGGTCACAAAATCTACAATTTTCCTATCTCTCATCATTGAGCAATTTTCGAAAATTCATAAAAAAAATTCAAAACAACTCCGATTAGCCTCCAGTTTGATCCACCTGTAGCTTATAACAATATCTTGTATTTGGGACAAAATTGTCCACATCCACAGTGGAATGTGGACTCTGTGGACATTTACATTTAACATTGAAAACCCCATTTACGACACATTTTTCATTATAACTCAAATATTGATTGGAATTTAATATAATATAACATACACATGACTGGTACCAAGCGTCAACTTTGTACGAAATATCGTTCCGCTCCATTTCTCTTCTGTTACGCTCTGTTGACTTTTGTTATTTTTTATGCACCATTTTCAAAAAATCATAAAAAATGCAATTTGTGAAATATTTTTATGAAATTTGTTTTGCACATCCATAGTTTAAAACGAAATAGTCGATCCACACATGCACACCGTTCGGGGTGCTTGGCGGAGGTTTGCGTTCTCTGAACACTGGTTTCATGCTGACTTCAATATGAATCTGAATCTTTTTACTCCATGCTCAATTTGCATCTTTTGGATATTTTATCACATTTACATGCACAATCACAAGAAAATCAATACAAATAAGACAACAATAGAAGTGTTACATATTGATAACGTGGAATATTAAACTCTACTAATGTTCTTGTAACAATTTCCTTCTATTTTTTGTCAGTATGTTGTGTTTTTAACTCTTTACTGAAGTGGTTCATGTGCATCATGAATATATAGACATTTACCAACTACTGTGGCAAAGATCCTAGCTTACTTTTCTTTATGTTGGTGACTTTTAGAGCAGCGAGCAGCACACACACACCCAATGGTACAGCAACAGAGCTTTTAGGGTAATTAGAGGGAGGAACCCCAGCAAATTGTAAAGCTCCATCAGCTCGGGAAGGAGGTCAGGTTTCTCACTGTGTTAGACTCTCACACACACACACACACACACGTAGCGTCTGGGGTTTGTTTTTCACAGTTCGGGTAATGACGGTGGAAGTTGATGTGAAATCCAGCTGTGCGCTTGTGTGTGTGAGAGCACGTGCGAGCGTCTAGCCAAAGTTCTAGCTTGACGCAGCAAAGTGTCTTTACTGGCGGCTTTTAGTGGAATATGAACAGCGCTAAAGGGGAACCAGTGATTTAATGAAAAACTGACTCCAGTAGAAAGTCAGTTAAGAAGCACACACACTTATTTCACACACTTTGAATTTAATGTAGATTTGACTGGAGTGATTTCAACCACAGGTAATTCTCAGGTAAAGGCAGATATTGAACATACACTTCTGTATGTCGTATATCGTTAGCCTCATAGCATAATTTCCTAACATACACAAATGGACAAAAGTATCGGGACATGTTGAATTCAGGTGTTTCTTTTCTAACAGGGGTCTGGGATACAAAACTATAATGACAAATGACATCATGTAGTTATATATATTGTGTTAAATTGCATAAGTTAGTTTTGTTTAAATTGTTATCTTTGCTTCTAAAATGCCTCCGAGATGGTTTTTACTTAATTTCTCTCAACCTTTTTTTTTTTTTTTGTATCCATGACTATGATTTTAAATTTCTAAAATATTTTTCTGACTAAATAATAGTTTTCTACCACAACTAACCATCTACTTTCTTCACGTCTGTCATTAAACTTTAAGGAAATACTGATGTTTACAAACTATATGGACAGAAATATTGGGACACATCATGGCTACAGCTGTAAAGTGTCCTGTTCATCCTGATTTGAGATGTAAACATCAATATCAACAATCAATATGACATTTATGTGAATATAAAGCTATGTTATGATATGTGTCATTATTGCTTTGTATCCCAGACCCCTGTTAGAAAAGAAACACTCGAATTCAACGTGTCCCAATACTTTTGTCCATTTGTGTATGAGTTAGTCAATTGTGCTATGAGGCTAACGATATGTATATATTGTATGAATTTGTATAAAATAACAGGTCATCATCTCTAGATAGGATGTACCTGCTGCATGAACCAGGAGCGTTCTGGCTGACAGGAAGTACTTTACGGGAATAAATTTAAGTCAGCATTCCACTCCCTTACATTATCTGCTTTTTCTGTGCCCTTTTTACATTTTACCAGCAATCTGTAAATGTAATTAACAAAGAGAAATTACAAAATTATCCTTTTAAATCTGGAAAGCTTGTGGCGTATTCGCAATGTCTGCAGGAAATAGTGTGCTTCTCCAGTTGCATAGGTTGCATAAAGATCAGAAAAATTCAGTCACAAATGATCACTTAAGATGAAAATTGGGTTAACCTTCTAAGATTCGGCAACGGGCTTTGTGAGTTTCACAGCTTTATACAAAAAAATAAATAAAAATACAAAAAAAAACTGTCCACCGCAAAGGACATTCCATAAATTAAAAAAAAAATGCATCTGAAAAAACTGTTGCATCAAGATTTTTCCAATATAGGCAATTATTTAATTAAAAAAAAAGGCCAAAACTTGTACTTTTCTGGGTCTCAAGAGGTTAAAGCCAAGTCTATACATAGCCCAAAATAGTGGGTTTTTTTTTTTGTTTTTGTTTTTTTTTTTTGCAAAATGTACATAATCAGAAATACTTTATAAACCCATGTTGGGAAAGTATTGGTTCCAGTACATACAGCACAAAGACTAGACAAAGTATAATCCTACTATATAATACACGTTCTGTGTCCGTCTGGTTGTTGTTGCAGCACAGGGGGGCGTTTGTTCGGATTTTCCTCAGCCTTCACAGGCCTGATCGCCACCAGACTCATCAAATGAATAGAAACATTACCTGACTATCTACTAGACACAATGTTATGTCCGTATTCAAATGTTGTGAGGCACGCTGGGTGATTTTAGCTTCTCATGCTGTCATACAATGGCACCACGGGTACAATGCTGCTAGTAGGAATAATAATAATAATTATTATTATTATTATTATAACTAGAAAAGCACTCAGAGACCGCAGATGCCCGCCAAGGCAGATCACCCCCCTCCCCCCAATCACCACCAAAATTTAATAATTTATTCCTTGTGCCAGCATCAATATTCCCTGAAAATTTCATCAAAATCTGTCCATAACTTTTTCAGATATATTACTAACAGACAAGCAAACAAACAAACAAACCCCGATGAAAACATAACCTCCGTTGTCCTTGGGGGAGGTAATAATAGGAAGTTTGTATAAATACTCTGAAAGAAATCCCATAATGGACTGAAACATCTAAACAAGGGTTTTCTAACTTTCTCAAGTGCATGTAAACGCATCATATCCAGTTATTACAATTATCTGATTACTCCCAGTTATCAGATTTCTATGGTCGTGTAAATGGGCTCAGTGTTGCTTGCATGCATCTCAAAGCAGAACCCAATTCAGTTACAAAAACATCTCCATCCAGATCTATCCTTTCCTCTTTCCTTTCGTCAGAGTTTGAAACCAGCTCCTTGTATAGTTTGTTCCAGCCAGTGCATTAGTTTGTCTTGAAACCTACAGAGCCCATACATCCAGTTGACTGTAAAAACACACCGGATCACACGTCTCTACTTTGTGTTACTTCTTTAAATCCATTTTACGTCGGTGTTGTTGGACCGGACCTGGCTGTTTGCTTTGCAGTTTAGTTTGGATCACAAAGCGCTCGTTCCCCCCCGTCTCATCCGAAACCCCACAACTGTAAGGTCGACCCGGGTTTATTTAAACCAGCTGCTGCGGTTACATTCACTTTAAATATTTGATCTGTGTTGTAAAACAGGCCGTTGCACATACAGCGCTTGTATTCTTTTCTGCCGCTCACACATACACTCCAATCTCCCCTTGACACATGACCCACAGATGATTCGACTTTGCTTTATAGGGGGATATTTTCCCTTTTTTTGGAAGGTTTTTGGGCTCCATCAGAACAACGCGCAGTCACACTATTTAAACTCTGGCGTCTCCTCAGGAATGCTAATAACACCGGGTTATGGCAGGCTCCTTTAAGTTTCAGGTTTCATAGACTGGATCATGACAGTCGCACGGTGGAAATTGGAATAACTGTAGACTTTGATACATATTTGTGTGTCATGTTTACCGTGTCACGGGTTCACCGGAGTCTGATGAAGTGATGCAGACGAATTTTGATATCCCTACTCAAGCTGCATCGTGTCAGTATTTTTATATAAATAAGAAGTCACATGACTGGGCGTAATGTGAAAGGGGCACTCCTAGTCATGAACCCGCAGAGTTATGGCCTGATTATGCACTTCACTTCAGCTATTGAGCATCATTATGCTCATTATTTGGTTCTTGGACTCGGACCACATGGAGAGCTGTGATTGTGCTGCTTTTGTTTTTCTCCTGTTTCTAATGCAGGGAGAGACCATAAATAGAGAAGAAAACATTGTAGAAGAGGACGGATTTAACCTTTATCAACCGTGCAACAGCTGTTTTCAATGTAAAACCCGGTGGTGGAGAAGTATTCAGATCCTTCCTCAAATAAAAGTAGAGAGACAGCGATGTAAAAATGCTCCAGTACAAGTAAAAGTGAGGCTTGAAAAAGTGTTATTAGCAAAAATGAAGCTAAAGTGATGTTAATACTGATGCATCACTAGCTGTGTTTCTATATACAGTTACGGAAAAAATTATTAGACCATCAACAGTCATCAAAAACAATGGTTACACAATCAAGTATTTACTCCTGTGTGTATCATGTGACTAAAACAGACAGAAAAGAAAACATGGAATGCCTAAAAGCACTGTTTTTGTCAGTACAATGCCATAGATATTGATGTTAGAACTGAAGTGATTTTGGTTATTATCAAGAAAACATGGAAAATGGATAGATATCAGCTCTGAAATTAAACTCTTATGAGCTAGTTTTGTTGGTATCATTGTATTTGTCCAAAAAAATGTACCTTTAGTTGTACCAGGCATTAAAATGAACAAGAAATTGAAGAAAACAATGGTGGTCTAATAATTTTTTTCCACGACTGTATTGTCAAGAAAATTTTGATCTGAGCTTTTGAGAAGTTGCAAAAATGAAAATGCTGATTGTGTGTGCTTCCATAAACTGGTTTGGAGTGAATCACCAGCAGGTGGCACTGTGGCATATGTCACACAGGCCTTTAATTAACAGAATAGAAGAAGTAGAGCATTTTGTTGTTGTTTTTCCCATCTAAATAGTTTTTTTTTTTCATGGATGACAAAGAATAATCATTGAACTGCCTCATCAGTTCACATGACCAATTCTACCAGATGTGGGGCAGATCTGTCTTGGCGGAGGTCTGCGCTTTCCGAGTGCTTTTCTTGTTTGTTTGTGTGTTTGTGTGTTTGTTTGTTTGTTTGTTTGTTTGTTAGCAACTTTACAGGAAAACAATTCCAACCATCTTTACCAAATTTTACCCACAGATAGGCCTAGGCCCTGGGACCAACCCATTAAATTTTGGGCCAAGTGGGCCAAAGTTCAAGGTCACAGCAAGGTCACAAAATCTCAAATTTTCCTATCTCTCATGATTGAGCAATATTCAAAAATTCATTAAAAATTTAAAACGACTCCGATTAGCCTCCAATTTGATCCACCTATAGCTTAAAACAATATCTTGTATCTGGCACAAAATTGTCCACATCCACTGTGGAATCTGGACTCTGTGGACATTTACATTTAACATTGAAAATCCCCTTTACGACACATTTTTCATTATAACTCAACAAATATTGATTGGAATTTAATATAATTTGACATACACATGACTGGTACCAAGCTTCAACTTTGTACGAAATATCGTTCCGCTCCATTTCTCTTCCGTTACGCTCTGTTGACTTTTGTGTTTTCATGGGGGTTTAGCTGTTTGTTTGTTGGTTTGTTAGCAAGATAACTCAAAAAGTTATGGACGGATTTTGATGAAATTTTCAGGAAATGTTAATACTGGCACAAGGAACAAATGATTAAATTTTGGTGGTGATGGGTGTGGGGGGGGGGTGGGGGGGCTGATGTGCCTTGGCAGAGGTCTGCGATTTCTGAGTGCTTTTCTAGCAATGTGAATGTGTGCAGAAATTACCAAAAATAGTCACTTGCCCTATAAAGGGTTAAGTACCTTAAAAATGTGCATGAGCTCAGAACACAAGTACATGTAATTGGTTAATTTTCCCCCAAAAAACACTGTAAAGTATCAACAGCATTTGCATAGAGTTGGAGTGCAAACATAGTGGTGCATCCTGTTTTTCAAACGCTAAAGAGCCTCATGAGTTTGGGGACATAAAACAGTAAATAACTCCGAGCATGTGACTCATACTTGATGTGTTTTATTCAATTCTAGCCATATAAAGATTGTGTCATATAAAGGAGTCTGTTGTATATATGTTTTCACACACCTGGGGGTATTAATGTACCAGTCTTTACTCGCATTGTAATCCACTGAGCCACGACCACATCCCAAAATATCAATTCATAATCACAACTTAATGGAACCTGGACATAATCCAGCTGCAGGTTTGCACATGAGCCACATAAAGAGACAGACTCCAGTGTTGTAGACACCGATTTAAATAAACACAGCTGTGGGGGAACAATGGCTGTTTATGATCAGATGTGAAAAATCACATTGAAATGGCTCTCAAAGGGACGCCTTCCATTTGCTGAGGCAATGACTGGCTACGCTGCCCCTGTCCGCAGGCTGTTCTAATAAATAACATCATTAACACAGCTTTGCATCCTGTTTAATGAACTTTTTCTTTTTTTTCTGGTTCTCACTCTTTAATGACCTGTTTCTTCTCTTCCTTTATTTTCTGCTCATTTGTTTTCACATTCTTGCAGTTTTATGTATTTTCATTAGATACACAACCACAGTGCCAGCGTTTAATGCATCATGTTAAAGTATTTGGCATGGATCCTTAAAAAGTCTTAAATGTGATTCTCCTTAATGAAGGACTTAATTATCCTGAAAATTGATTATTAATCCTTAAATCTCATACTCAAAGGTTGTAAAAATTCCACAGATGCAATAAATGGTCAGGGCTGTGTACTGGCAAGAATCTGGTGATACGATAATAATACTAGGATCACAATACGATATATCGCGATAAGTCATGATACTGTTAAAAAGGCAATTTTGTGTTTGTTTCTTTCTTTTTAATGATTATTTCCTTGAAGAATTGAATTACACCAAAAATATGCCCAAATACTAAACACATTTTTATTTGATCAGAACAGGATCTAATGCTATATCACAAAATGTTCATGTGTTAAAACTTAAATTATGTTTTACAGACATTACAGTTGAAGATCCTGTTCAAATGTTCATATTCTGTTAGTTCATAACTAACGTCATAACATTATTTTTGTGCGATCCCAACAAAGGAACTAGCATTATTTAATAAGAGTGTTGAATAATAATAAATAAAATATTTAAAAAATGAACCTCCACAATATCTGCATTTGAATAAATACCTAAAAATATCCATACAGTACTTTTTAATAGCTATACAGTATTGTGAAATGAAATATCGTGATATATTGGAGAACCGATATTTTCTTACACCCGTATAAATGATATTGTCATATTTGCTTTGGAAAGTTTTATGAGGAACTAGAGCATTGACCCGTAGGGATCCACAGGTTCCAGATGTGGTAGTTTTTATGCTGTTGTGTATTCATGCATGCTGACCGCATTTGTCCAGCAGTCACCGCCAAAGCGTTCCGGCCATAGCAACGTGACTGTAAGGCTATTGTATTCCAAAATTATGAATATCTCCCAAAATATTGGTCCTATCAACTTGCCGTTTTCACTAGTCTGTTCCTTGACCAAAGTACATTAGTATGTGCCAAACTGCAGCAGTCAGCTCTTTCTGAATTTTGTTTGAATCCTTGGACACACACACACGTACACAGAGGCCACTTGGCTTTTTAGAATTAGTTAAGTCTGTAATTAGTGTTGATTATTTTATCTAAACGGAGATGGGAATGAGCTTTAGCAGCTTCAGTAGCAGAAACATTACTCATGGACAAATGGAAATATGACGTTAGCTCAATTGAAACATGCTTAACTCCTTATTGGGCAAGTGACTGTTTTTGGTAATTTCTGTAAACTTTAAATATGGGGCCAAATCCTGTGCCTCAGTGAGGTCAAGAAGTATATTAGTTTTTATAACATAATACAGTGATTCAGAGTGATTTTATAGAAATTGTGTGATTGCAAATAGTGAATATGAGTGATTTTTGTCCGTTTATGACCTTATAACAGTTGTTTTATTACATGTGTTTACTTTTTAGTAAGTGGTTCTCAGATGTTTTATGGCAAGAGGAGGGAGATGATGATGTCTGATAAAAAACTAAGGTTGAAATTTTGAATTTCAGAGTATTTCAATGAGTGCCCTGTAAAGGGTTAAGAGTGGTTCAACACAACAGCTATGAGGCCTGTTGTATTTTTGTGAATGTATGGTCTTAAATTTAATCAGATGCCTTGATAAATGTCTCAAATAGACATAAATCTGGCTTCATCAAACCTGCAGATACCCTGATTGGAGTAAAATTATTTTACTTGTACTTTATTCCCTTTTAATGCAGCTACTACAGAAGTCATTTATTGTACTTTTTCCCCACTGTTAGCTTTACTTCTTTATTAGATTTCAGCTTTTCATCCTTTTACCTCTTAATGTTGAAGTTGTCATGGACTGGGGGGTAAAATGTTCCTCTTTGGGTTAAGTTCGAGCTAAATAAACTCTTAAAATTCTCTCTTGGATTCAATGGAAATGAAACCCGGCCTGTTTTTCTGAGCTTGAGTTGATTATAATGCATTGCTGTAAAGAAAATCATCAATAGCGGTTAAAGTTTCTCAACACTAACATGCAACATACACATAAATGTAGCAGTAGAATGAATCAGTTACTGCATTTTACCCTTCAGTTCATCACAACCTGTTCAACATGAAGAGGTAAAGGGAGGAAAAGCTGTAATCTAAAAAGAAAGTAAAGCTGACAGTGGAGAAAAAGCACAATATCTGTAATTCTGTAGTAGCTGCATTAAATGGGAAAAAAGAACAAATAAAAGTATTTTACTCCAATCAAGTAAGCTCCAGGTTTCATGAAGCCAAATTATTTTTTTCTTCAGTGTTTTTTGATGAACTTTAGGGTAAAATGTTCCTCTTTGGGTTGAGTTCGATCTAAATAAACTGTTAAAATTCTGTCTTAGATTCTGTGGAAATGAAACCAGGCCTGTTTTTCGGATCTTAAGTTGAAAAAATGCATTGCTGTAAAGAAAACCACTAATAGCAGATTAAGTCTCTCAGCACTAACATGCAATATACACATAAATGTAGCAGCAAAATGCATCAAATACTACATTTTACCCTTCAGTTCATCACAATCCTTCAGCATGAAGATGTAAAGGGAGGAAAAGCTGTAATCTAAAAAGGAAGTAAAGCTGACAGCGGAGGAAAAAGTACAATTTCTGTAATTCTGTAGTAGCTGCATTAAATGGGAATTTTACTCCAATCAAGTAAGCTTCAGGTTTCATGAAGCTAAATTATTTTTTTCTTCAGTGTATTTTGTTGAACTTTAGAGTAAAATTTTCCTCTTTGGGTTAAGTTCGATCTAAATAAACTGTTAAAATTCTCTCTTAGATTCGATGGTAATTAAACCAGGCCTGTTTTTCTGAGCTTGAGTCGAATAGAATGCATTGCTGTAAAGAAAACCACTAATAGCAGATAAAGTTTCTCAGCCCATACGCATAAATGCAGCTGTAAAATGAATAAAAGCATAAAATGAAATAGTAAAACACTAAAAGGGACCCTGATACTTTGACTTTAAGTCCTTTTTTTTGTTGGTAATACTTTTAGAATGGTTTAGAATGCAGAACTTTGACTTGCAGAGGACTATTTGGTCGAGTAAAAAACACCTCTATCTCCGTCGTGTATTAGTGCATGACAAGCTAATCATATCATGCTGTTTCTGTAACCCTTTGACATCAACACACAGACAGTTTCCATGTTTTCCCTTCATTCCGCCGTGACAGACAGCCGGTTTCCCTTTGACACGCTCCCATTCTCCTTCAGTCATCCTCCTCTCTGTCCTCCCTTCATCATCGGTGTCATTACTGTGCCTCTACCCCCCCATTATAACCATTAGGCTATGCTTATTTGCCCCCGGACCCCCCTTTGAGGATCAGGTTCCATAGTAACCTGGCCCGTCTCCACGGTAACCCGGCCCATCTCTGGAGGAATGCGGCATTTCCCGCTCTTTTGTCAGGCCACGTTTTGAGTGGCGCTGCGGGGCCAGATTGAGTTGCGCTGGTTTTCATAAGCTTTCGGTGTGTGTGTGTGTGTGTGTGTGTGTGTATGTGTAAAACTAATTGAGTTGGCTGTCAAAGCAGGGTCTGTGTGGAGTCTTGGAGCAATACTGTAGGGAGGAGCACAGCTTGCAAATAGCATTGGGTTACTCTATAGCTGCCCTGCCTCTGGATTATTCTTATATTTCAGAGGAAGTGCATGTGTGCGTGCGCTTGTGTGCGTTTATTTGTGCGTCCATCACTCCCCATGGGTGTATGTTCACAGGTGGCTGGGTTGGCACGGCCGTGGGCATTTCCAAACAGACACTGACGCAGCCTTTCCAATAAAAGTCAAAATAGAAAGTAACAGAGGACACTGGCTTCTGCAGCCTGTCTGCATCTGTTGGCTACACAAAGGCATTGTGTGTGTGTGTGTGTGTGTGTGTGTGTGTGTGTGTGTGTGTGTGTGTGTGTGTGTGTGTGTGTGTGTGTGTGTGTGTGTGTGTGTGTGTGTGTATTTGTTTAGACCATCAGATACATCTGAAGAAATAAAGCCACTGGGACTATCTGGATCTGGGTCATTGCTTATGTCAGGGTTCGTACAGGTGCTTGAAATCCTTGAAAATGCTTGAATTTCAGTGTTGTGTTTTCAAGGTCTGAAAAGTTTGAAGCTTGAATTTTAGTTTAAAGGAGTGATATTTTGCTTTTTTAAATGAAATTGTGCATTTTAAAACATTTCCCTGTGTAGGGATGGGAATCGAGAACCGGTTCTTTTTGAGAACCGGATCCCAGTAGCTCGATTCCTTGGAACTGTTTACTTGCATGCTTAACAATTCTGCTTATCGATTCCGCCGTCATTGCGCATGCGTGATGACATCACGCGTATGCTGCATTGTGTTGGTGAGAACGTAGCCAACATGGCATTGAGGCAGAAACGGTCTAAAAAGACGACACCAGGTCCACTGGAACACTTGAAAAGCTTCTATTTCTTCATAAGGGTGGAATCCCTCCAATCTGCTCAAACATTTGTCCATAATATGTGATTCATTTGATTCGCTACTTAGCGGCGCTTGTGAATCTAGTGGCAGAGTGAACACCGGGCCGTCATCTGGGCCTAGTTCTGGTTCCAGTGTGGGCAACAAACGTCGTACCCCCTCAAATACAAGTTTCTGAAGGTAGGGGAAAGGAAATGAAGTGCACAACAACAGGAGACGGGCCGAGTCAAACCGGTTCCACGTAGTAGAAATGTGGCAATAGAGGAATTAGTACAGCATCTTTAGTTTCACTGCACGCCCCCCCACCCCCAAACCGGGCCCGGTGTCATCTGTGATTATTATTTGTACATACTGTATTTGTTATATTTTCTGTGCAGAGATGGAAATATAAAAGACAGTTCATGCAAACACACCCGTTTGTACTCTTTTATTCCCTCAGCCAATGAGAATTCATAAGAGAATCGATAAGGAATCGGATCGATAAGCAAAATCGATAATGGAATCGTATTTGTTAAATTCTTATCGATTCCCATCCCTTTCCCTGTGGTCTACATAAACTGTAAATGCTCTGCTTGGGTCTGAATTCTTCATTAATTCAACTCCACAGGTCCATCTTTAACCCTGTTTCTGAGTAATGACACCAGAAAGGTCGTTTTGAGCGCTGGCCCTTTAAATGCAAATGAGCCACTTTATGCCCCACCCCCTCCAGGTTGTTGACCGTGCTGCTCTGTCCTGTTCAGCCACTTGTGTTCGTTAATACAACCAACAACTGAACATTTTATATAATCGGCTCGAAGTTTGGACATATTTTCAGTTTTTACTACAACAGCTGCTGCTGACAAACAATTATGTCGTACTCGGAGAAATGTGTCGGAAGTCTCGACCTCATATGTGCAAATGTCGTGACATAACTAATTATAGTCATAACAAATTAAGCAGGAATTAAAACAGGTTGTAGAAATCCACTTGATCTTTGCTAAAATGAATATAAGGATAGCTTTGCAGCACCTGGAGGGTTCAAATTCAAACTTTTGGAACTATTAGGGTCCAAATACACAAATAAATGAACCAAAGACTAATAAAAGTGGGTTTAGCAAAATATGACCCCTTTAAATGAGGCAAAAAAACTTCAATACCTACTTTTTATTTTGTAATAATTTCCATAGATTTGTCCATTCCTTTGCTTTTGAAATAAATTTGTTGAATTGTAAAGAGACTTTATGGGTTTGTGGGTTTAGCAAAATATGACCCCTTCAAGTGCTTGAAAGTACTTGCAATTCTAACTCTGTGGTGTGATTTATTTATTTATTTTTAATATTGTAACTGCTAGGTTAGATACTAAGCCAAAGCTATTTACAGAGAATGATACATTTTGAAAAATAAAACTTTATGTTAAAAAATAAAATAACCGATTGCTCTCAGGTCGACTCCATTTGTAGGTTCTTAATTGCAGAGTGTTTCACTTTTTTCTTTATTTTGTTTGCTCTGAAGACCTAAACAGGCACCAGCAACCAAAAGCACCTACTGATGTAAAATGTTCAAAAACTTTAAAATACTAATACAGTCAGTAATAAAAGGGAAAATAATGCTGTTTCTCAGCTTTTCATGGTCATCAGATAAGACCTGTTTGGACGTTCAGAGGCTCCGTGGTGAACGTGGAAACTCCGTCATATTCTGTAACATTCAACAGTAAAACCCATGGACTTTGATCAATGACCGTGGATGGATATACATGTTTTTACATTCAGTTAAAGATAATGTCTTGTTGAAAAATGTCACTTTTTCTTCAGTTTTCTCTATGTTGATACAATGACCTTTGAATTTACTCTGAGCTTTTATGAACATCCATATGGTCGGTGAATTAAATATAGGGAAAAATGCAAAATGCAGGGAACAATATTACAATAAACAGTGATAAATCACTAAAGTAAGGTTAAATGTTGAAAGAAAATAATTTGGAAGTCACCACAAAAACAGTTCTAGGTATTAAAGGGAGAGTTAAACAATGAAAATCACCTTTAAATCTTATATTCAATGTAGATTAGAGCAAATAAACCTTAAAGTCCTATAAAATGTTACCTAATCCTCATAAGTAAGTTTGTTTCAGTTCTGTTTCTTTTGCACATGTTTTGCTTTTATTCAATAGAACGTTGACATGAGGGAGTCGAAGGCAGTAGGTAATGATGTCTAACAGGCGTCTTTATTCGACCACAAACTGAGATTGCGGTTCGTGGTCGAGAAACTCGTCTGACCGTGTGATGTGCGATTCAGTCCATTTGTGTGAATTTTGTGAAGTAGGCATGTTTACAGCGTATCATAATGGGAAAAGCAGTTGTGTATTTGTACCCGTGTTTTTCTCTGACATTTAAAAATGTCAGCCGTGATGTCAGCAGGATAATAAAATAATATTACATTTGGCAACGTTAGTGAAAAATGATTTCAAAGCTTCATGTTACCAAAGCTTCGAGTCACACATTAGTCAGACTCTGCAAAGTAGTGTTGTTGTTCCACACTTTGAAATACGCTATATGGACAAAAGTATTGGGACACACCATAGCTACAGCTCATAAGATGCTTAATTGAGATGTAAAAATCAATATTTCCTTGAAATTTAATGGCAGATTTTTCTTCCTGAGTGAGATGTGAAGAAAGTAGATGGTTAGTTGTGGTAGAAAAATGATTATTTAGAGTCAGAGCATGAAAAATATTTGAGAAATTTAGAACATTTAGAATCAGTCATGGAATTAAAAAAAAAAGAATGTTTAGAGAAATTAAGTAAAAACCATATGTGAGGCATTTTTTTATAACAATTTAAACTAAACCAACAATGATAATAATGATATTTATCGCAATATAAAACTAAATACGCTATATGGACAAAAGTATTTGGACACACCATAGCTACAGTTCATAGGATGCTTATTTGAGACATAAAAATTTATATTTCCTTGAAATTTAATGGCAGATTTTTCTTCCTGAGTGAGATGTGAAGAAAGTAGATGGTTAGTTGTGGTAGAAAAATAATAATTTCGAGTCAGAGCATGAAAAATATTTGAGAAATTTAGAACATTTAAAATCAGTCATGGAATTAAAAAAAAGAATGCTTAGAGAAATTAAGTAAAAACCATATCTGAGGCATTTTATAACAATTCAACCAAAACTAACGATGATAATAATGATATTTATCCCAACATAAAACTAAATACGCTATATGGACAAAAGTATTGGGACACACCATAGCTACAGTTCATAGGATGCTTATTTGAGATGTAAAAATCAATATTTCCTTGAAATTTAATGGCAGATTTTTCTTCCTGAGTGAGATGTGAAGAAAGTAGATGGTTAGTTGTGGTAGAAAAATGATTATTTAGAGTCAGCGCATGAAAAATATTTGAGAAATTTAGAACATTTAAAATCAGTCATGGAATTTAAAAAAAGAATGCTTAGAGAAATTAAGTAAAAACCATTTCTGAGGTATTTTTTAACAATTTAAACAAAACTAACGATGATAATAATGACATTAATCACAATATAAAACTATATTATGACATTTGTCGTTATTGTTTTGTATCCCAGATCCCTGTTAGAAAAGAAACACCTGAATTCAACGTGTCCCAATACTTTTGTCTATATAGTGTATTTACAATTATATAAAAAAAAAAAAAAAAACTTATTGGTGTTGTTGCTGTGACACAGATCCTAAATTAAATAGAGATTGTTAATTTGTATATAGCGCCGACAATAACTATGATGCAAATTAGTGACGTCAGGCATAAGTGGCATTAAAGTAATTAAACAGATTTTCTAATTGCAGGTGTGTAAATGACTTTATTATGTAAGATATTAATTGAAATTGCATATGATTGATTGGTTGATTGATTGACACACCTGAACACAACCACACTGATCATCCACTTATGTTTATTTCATTAGATACCGAGGTCAGTGAGCTCCGTCAGGACGCTGTCTCCATCCTGATGTCCTCCGACCTCATCACTTCCTCCACCCCCTTCATCGCGCCGTTGCCCGGCAGCACCCAGTACCTGCTCAGCCTGGCCCGGGTGGCCCTCAGCGCTGGCATGGAGATCCCCGAGCTCTGGGGTACCCCTCAGCTCTCGACCCGGCTCCTGCACAGTCTGCTACAGAGCCCACAGTACGAGGTGAGGGAGCTGGTCCTGGAGGGGGTCCTGAGGAAACTGGAGGACGAGGAAGAAGAGGAAGAGGAAGGAACGGGGGGACCTCAGTGGCTCCATGAGACCACCCTGGCGACCCTGACCAGCCTGGCGCTTCACGAGACACACCCCCAATGTCTGGCCAAGGTCGGACCACACACACACACACACACACACACACACACACACACACACACACACACAATGTCTGTTTGTGTGTCTGGTTGTTTTACAGATGTGTACACAATGCCTGCTCATTCCTGGGTTTGACGCCGTGACAGGCTGTAACAATTTAATAGTATTTCAATAGTAATAGTTCGGAAGTTTGTATCAGTTTTTACTTCTTGACACTGAATTTTGATAGTTCACCTACAGCAGGGGTGTCAAACTCATTTTAGTTCAGGGGCCACATTCAGCCCAATTTGATCTCACGTAGGCCGGACCAGTAAAATAATAACAGCAAAAAAAGTAAAATTATATTATGATCAGGTTTACATCTACAAAGTTTCCTTAAAAATCTGAATAACATGAACAACTTGAATTGTTTTAAGAAAAACAAGTGCAATTTTAACAGTGTTATGCCTCTGTTTATCAGTTTATCATTTACACATGTGCATTACAATCGCACAAAACATTTAGTAACAGGCAGAATATTGGTAAAATTGCATTTACTTTTCTTATGACATTTCTGTTTGTTCATATTTGTTCAGGTTATTCACATTTTTTGTAAAAGTATAGTTTGTTAATGCAAATATTTTCCTGTAATTTTACTTTTTTACACCAAAAAACCAAAGAGAACATTTGCGGTGGTCATTATTTATAGGTTATTATGATAATATTTTACTGGTCTGATCCACTTCAAATCTAACTGGACTGTATGTGTCTGTACGTGGAACCTGAATTAAAATGATTTTGACACCATTGATTGTTATTATCTTCAGTGTAATTTTTGCATTTCACAAATTCATCCCACAGGCCAGATTGGACCCTTTGGCGGGCCGGATTTGGCCCCCAGGCCGCATGTTTGACACCTGCGACCTACAGAGTATTTGTGTAATAAACTAATCGTCAGGTTAATAAACTTCGACAGGAGATGACTCAGATAGTGGTCCTTGGCTAATATCTGGCTTCTCTTTCTCACTGAAAGTTAAAATCACCTATATTTTTTTATGAATCTGTTTGTTCAATACGATATTTATTTTTTTAATAATTATTTTTGGGTTATTTTGGGTCCACACTAACAGATATTTTTCTAAACTGGTATTTTCCTTCACTTTCACCCCCAAAAAACCCCCAAAACAAATTCTGTCTAGGCAACCTTAGATTTACAAAATATCCGTGTCTACGTGACTATGTAAAATCGGCTCCATATTGGTCCAAAGTCTCGGACAAACCATAATTGTCCAACCTGTGGACACCGTGGATAATACTGGATGTAGTAAGTAAGTAAGTAAAGTTTATTTATAAAGCGCTTTTCACAGATAAAAACAGGAAAAGCTCTCGGAGAGCGTAGACCTCCACCAAGACAGATCTGCCCCCACCCCCCCCCCCCCCCCCCCCCGATCACCACCAAAATGTAATCATTTCTTCCTTGTGCCAGTATTAACATTTCCTGAAAATTTCATGAAAATCCGTCCATAACTTTTGGTGTTATCTTGCTAACAAACAAACAAACATGCACACACACAAAGCAAAGTGATCACAATACCTCCTGGCAGAGGTAATCACAAAGTGCTGTACATAAAATGGATGCAATAAAACAACATAAGAATAATTTCATAAAATAAATAAAAATGTAGCAGATGCAGAGGCTTTAATCTGTCATGAAGGTGAAGCAGCAACAAGTTCAGCTCTGAACTGAAGTTACATTATTAGGCTACGTTCAGACAGCAGGTCTTAATGCACAGTTCGGACTTTTTGGTGAAATCCGATGTTTTTGTCTGTTCGTTCATACTACACATTAAATGCGACTTCTATCAGTTTTGAATATAAACTAAATGTGACCTTGAATTGACCCTCATGTGCAAAAGAGGTCCTGAAGTAACACTCCTGGAATGCATAATTGTGACGTTTGTCGCATTTCAATGATGTAAAGGTTGAATAAATGCGACCTGGCCATCCAGACTGTAGTCGCATTGCAAAATATCAGATACGTGTCGGATTTAGGAGCACATATGAAAGTGGCCTGGGTCGGATTTAAAAAAAATCGGATTTGTGCTGTTCAAACTGTCTTTAACAGATCGGATACAGGTCACATATGGGCAAAAAAATTGGATTTGGGCCATATTTGCCTGCAGTCTGAGTTTAGTTAGTTTAGGTTTTTAACACATTTTCTTTCTATTATGCAGATTTCACTGTAACAGCCCATGTATCCATGCTGACCTCAATGTACATACACTGATTTATTCACCTGGATTTGATGTTTTAGGTCCAGCTTCATTAAACATGCACAAATCGGGGTGTGATGCCATATTTTTCTCATGTCTTTCAGTTCCTTGTCCTTGTTTTTCTTGAGTTTATAAATAGTATAAACTAAAATTGTCAAAATATGACCTAAACTACCATTTATGTGCGGAAAAAGACTAATATGTAGAGAAAATATCATAGACAAGGCTTTTTTTTTCCTGAAATTAAATGTTTTAATTCTTAAAGATGACCAAAGAAGTTTAAATGATATATTACATATCCAATAAGCTAAACTCTCTACAGACTGTAGACTACCCAGATAAAGCTTTATTTTCTATTTATTTTGGTAAATTGATTCATTTTTTCGAAGCTGAAAAATGGATGAAAGATTGAAATATCAATGACAAAACCTTTGATTTTTAAGACTTCATTCAGACTCTTCTTTTATTATTACACTATTATTATTATTACATCAAAGGCCAACACTAAAAGCTGATATAATGCACTGTTTTTATTTTGCTTTCATGTCAGCATCGTCTTTGAATGAATGAATGTTTTATTTCAGACGTATAAAAACACAATACAACCACCAATAAAACAAATGATGGAAGCAAATTATCAACAGAAAACAACCAAAACAAAAGAAGAACTTTATCCTATTATACAATCAGTCAGTCAGTCTTTATTTCAGACACAGAGGTCCATATAAAAAAGAATAAAACAACATAATAATAAAACAACCACACACATATGGTAAAAATAAAAAAAAATAAAAAATTAGTCAAAGTTTTATCTACAGTACATATAAGCACTATCTCCAGTGCTTCCAAAGTTCCGTTGGGTACCTGACACTGCTCTTCCCAGGTCTGACATTTATAGGTCAGGTCAGGCATTTATAGTTTTGTTCTGCGACAGCTCCAGTCTGCCTATGAATTTGTACACACTGTAAAAAAAATCTGTAATTTAACAGAATTTTCACTGTTTATTTTACAGATTTTTCCTCTATTTCTAAGATACAGGAAAATATCAATGAAATGACAAAAACAGACTGTGATTTTACATGTCAAATGTAAAATAACACGAAAAAACTGTAACTGTGAATAACCAAAAAATTTCAGTTGTTTTAAAAGAATTTTTTTCTTTTTTCACAGAAAAAGTTAAAATACATTTGCAAATGTATCATAGTTACACAAATATTTATTTTCTATTTGTGAGATTAAACTGTTAATTTAAAGTTCAATACTATAAAAAAAAAAATTAAAACCAGATAAAATTACTGACAATTAACCGTAAAAGAAGTATTTGTCTGTAAGTTTAACAAGACTTGTTTGTTAATTGACAAATATCCTCTGTAATTACGGGAGGTTTCACAACAAAAATGTTGAATAAATGTATTTTTGTGAATGTATAACATGTATAAGCACTGATAAACTGTCCAAATACAGTTTTTATCAGTGGATTGTACAACTGAGTCTCATTGAAAAGTATTTGTATGTGTATATATATATATATATATATATAGGTAATTTGATTGTTTTAATACATGAAAATATTCTTTATTAAACATTAAAAAGTCAAAAAAATATGCAAAATCTCATGTAAAGTTAGGGCAAAAAGCTGTATTTTAATTATGGAAAATTACCGTATTTTTATGAGATGGTTATTTTACAGTATTTTTTCGGCACCCCTGCTGCCGGAATAATACTGTTTTTTACGGCTTTTTTTTTTTTTCTTTTTTTCGGTTTCTAATTACAGCATCAAGAGTGGAAACATTATTTTGTGCAAAAAAAATACTCAATACCTTATATCTTTTTAATTTGAATAATAAACTCATTTTTACTGCTAGTTTTAGTTTTTGTTAATCCTTCATCCCAGTGAGGAACTCTCCCACAGCATCTGTTTTTCCTGTTTCTCCCAGTTTGACTGAACCACGCTGACACTTGCTGCAGATTGATTAAATATCCAAAGTCATCTCGCAGAGACTTGCGTGAGAGTCTAATCGTCCACAAGGGGACACGCCAAGCGAACTGGCAGCGAGCTCATTCGCTTACTTTCTCACTCACTTAAATGCACACATGAGAGTTTCCACTCTAACAGGTTCTGGAGGGGAAAAAGCAGTGTATTTCCTGTTTCGGGACACAAGGTCGTATTTCAGCGCGTTCATAAAGCGTGGACGGCCAGCCAGCCGATGTGCTCTGCTGCTCCCGTCGTTAACGCCGTAACGCCGGCTGTATGTGTGCGCGGCGCTGCTGCAGACCTCAGCGCGTTGTTTGGACGTGCATTCTTCGCCAGGCCTGGCTTTACAGGCCAGCCGTTAATGTTTAAAGTGTCGGCCCCGTTAAGAGGAGCCTCCCCTGCGCCAAGGACGCGCCAAGCCAACAGGCCAGTTGCCATAGCTCACCCTGGACACCACTGAAGCATTCTGGGAGAGTAGTAGGAGCAGCAGCTGGTCAAGGACATGGTGCTGGGCTGTTGTCCTGCCCAATTATATGCGGTCATCTTCGAACTGTGTTTAAGACACAGTCGAACTTTGGGAGATACAACTGAACAGTGTCACAATAACATGTTTCATTTCAGCCGGTATTGATCATTTTTAACAAATCCTCCAGATATTTGTGATTTGACTTGTGTTGCTTGTGCTCTATATCAGTCACAGTAGCCTGGCCAGACATCCGGTTTTCTTGGTGTATTCAATACTGGGAAAACAGTCAGGAATTGGGCCAGTCGCTGTGAAATATGCACTATTTATCTATACCAACCAATCTCAACTCTGGTGGGGCGGATGTTTTGCAATGTGTCATACCCACTGACTTGTTTTTGTTGTGAGTCAAAGTCTGCAAATCTCTTTACAACTGTTGTCGATTGTTGTCCACAGTACGCGCTTTGAGTATGCGTTCATAGAAAAGCGCTATTAAAATATAATCCATTATTATTATCATTATTATTATTATTATTATTATTATTATTATCATTATTATTATTATCTGTGATTGGTTTACTCAACGCCTGTTAGTCCCGCCTTCATATTTGGATTCAAGCCCTGCGATTCCAGACAGATTTCTCATTGGAAAAGACGGATGGCTGGCCAGTGGACAGTCACAGTACAGTATTGGACAAAGGTTTTCTCAATTCTCAACTCATTATTATTATAGATTACCCCACTATCCTGTACTACATTAACCCTTTCATGCACAGTGGTCACTCCAGTGGACAGTTCTTCTCCAGCTGTTCTCTTGTATATTCATGGGTTTTGTTGTTTTAGTTCCATATCAGCCAACACAGTGGACAATTATTCGCCATCCCATAATAATACACTGACATTCAGACCATTACTGTAACTGTACTGTTCTAGATAAACCTGATCTGCACTAACATGTTTGAGTGGAAATCAATTATCTGTTAGAAAAAAAAGTTTTGTTTATTTTTGCATATTAGAGTAATAACTAGCATTAGAATATGTTGAAATGTGAGAAAACATCAGATTTTATTTTATTTCATTGTTTTCATATCACTTTCTGATATTGGGTTTTAAACATGTTTCTTTACTTCAAAAATTAAATGCATGGACGTTTTTGT